>NW_026871020.1:600000-788500 GCF_033118175.1 Dama dama | reverse complement strand
CTCTTGGTAATTTTTCACACCTTTTCATGCTTTTCGTAATTTTTCACACCTTTTCATGCTCTTCATATATTTCACACCTTTTCTTGCTCTTCGTATTTTTCACACAGTTTCATGCTCTTCATATTATTCACACCTTTTCATGCTCTTCAGATATTTCACACCTTTCATGCTCTTCATATTTTTCACACCGTTTCATGCTCTTCATATTTTTCACACAGTTTCTTGCTCTTCATATTTTTCACACCTTTTCATGCTCTTCATATTTTTCACACGTTTTCATGCTTTTCATATTTTTCACACAGTTTCATGCTTTTCATATTTTTCACACCTTTTCATGCTCTTCGTATTTTTCCCACCTTTTCATGCTCTTCATATTTTTCAAACCTTTTCATGCTTTTTGAATTTTTCATACATTTTCATGGTCTTCGTGTTTTTCACACATTTTCATGGTCTTCGTGTTTTTTACACTTTTTCATGGTCCTCATATTTTTCAAACCTTTTCATGCTCATCATAGTTTTCACACCTTTTCATGGTCCTCGTATATTCAGACCTTTTCGTGCTCCTCGGATTTTTCACACCTTTTCATGCTCTTCGAATTTTTCACACATTTTCATGCACTTCGTTTTATCCACAACTTTTCATGCTGCTAGTGTTTTTCACACCATTTCATGCTCTTCATATTTTTCAGACCGTTTCTTGCTCCTCATATTTATCACACCTTTCTATGCTCTTCATAATTTTCACACCGTTTCATGCTCTTCATTTTTTCACACCTTTTCAGGCTCCTCATATTTTTGAGACCTTTTCATGCTCTTCGTATTTTTCACACTTTTTAATGCTCCTCCTGTTTTCCAGACCTTTTCATGTTCCTCGTATTTTTCAGACCTTTTCATGCTCCTCGTATTTTTGACACCTTTTCATGGTCCTCATATTTTTCAGACCTTTTCATGCTCCTCATATTTTTCAGACCTTTTCATTCTCCTAGAATTTTTCAGATCTTTTCATGCTCCTAGTATTTTTCAGACCTTTTCATGGTCCTCGTATATTTCAGACTCTTCGTACTCCTCGGATTTTTCACACCTTTTCATGCTCCTCATATTTTTCCACACATTTTCATGCTCTTCGTGTTTTTCACAGCTATTCATGCTCCTCGTGTTTTTCACACCTTTTCATGCTCCTCGTATTTTTCACACCTTTTCATGCTCTTCGTATTTTTCAACCCTTTTCATGCTCTTTGAATTTTTCATACAATTTCATGCTCTTCGTGTTTTTCACACATTTTCATGCTCTTCGTGTTTTTTACACTCTTTCATGGTCCTCATATTTTTCACACCTTTTCGTGCTCTTAGTGTTTTTCACACCTTTTCTTGGTCCTCCTATATTTCAGACCTTTTCGTGCTCCTCGCATTTTTCACACCTTTTCATGCTCTTCGAATTTTTCACACATTTTCATGCACTTCGTTTTATCCACAACTTTTCATGCTGCTCGTGTTTTTCACACCATTTCATGCTCTTCATATTTTTCAGACCGTTTCATGCTCCTCCTATTTATCACACCTTTCCATGCTCTTCATAATTTTCACACCGTTTCATGCTCTTCATATTTTCACACCGTTTCATCCTCTTCATATTTTTCAGACCTTTTCATGCTCCTCGTATTTTGCCCACCGTTTCACGCTCTTCGTGTTTTCACACCATTTCAAGCCCTTTGTATTTTTCACACCTTTTCGTGCTCTTCATATTGTTCACACCTTTTCATGCTCCAAGTAATTTTTAGACATTTTCATGCTCCTCGTGTTTTTCAGAACTTTTCATGCTCCTCGTATTTTTCAGACCTTTTCATGCTCCTCGTATTTTTCAGACCTTTACATGCTCCTCGTATTTTTCACACATTTTCATGCTCTTCGTGTTTTTCACACCTATTCATGCTCCTTGTGTTTTTAACATCTTTTCATGCTCCTCGTGTTTTGCAGAGCTTTTCATGCTCCTCGTATTTTTCAGACCTTTTCATGTTCCTCGTATTTTTGACACCTTTTCAGGCTCCTCATATTTTTCAGAACTTTTCATGCTCCTGGTATTTTTCAGACCTTTTCACGCTCCTTGTATTTTTCAGATCTTTTCGGGCTCCTCCTATTTTCAGGCCTTTTCGTGCTCCTCGTATGTTTCACACCTTTTCATGCTCCTCATATATTTCACAACTTTTTATGCTCTTCATATTTTTTACATATTTCATGCTCCTCATATTTTTCATACCATTTCATGCTACTCATATTTTTCACATCTTTTCATGCTCCTCATATTTTTGACACCTTTTAAAGGTCATCATATTTTTCTACCGTTTCATGCTCTTGATATTTTCACACGGTTTCATGCTCCTCGTATTTTTCAGACCTTTTCATGCTCCTACTATTTTTCCTACCTTTTCATGCTCCTCGTATTTTTCGCACATTTTCTTTCTCATCGTATTTTTCACACCTTTTCATGCTCCTCGTATTTTTGACACCTTTAATGCTCCTCGTATTTTTCACACCTTTATATGCTCTTCGTATTTTCAATCCTTTTCATGCTCTTCGAATTTTTCACACATTTTCATGCACTTCGTGTTTTCCACATTTTTTCATGCTGCTCGTGTTTTTCACACCATTTCATGCTCTTCATATTTTTAACACCGTTTCATGCTCTTCATATTTTCACACCGTTTCATGCTCCTCATATTTTTCACACCTTTTCATGCTCCTCGTATTTTTCACACCCATTCATGCTCCTTGTATTTTTCAGACCTTTTCATGCTCTTCGTATTTTTCACACCTTTTCATGCTCCTCATATTTTTGAAACCTTTTCATGTTCCTCATATTTATCACACCGTTTCATACTCCTCATATTTTTCACACCTTTTCATGTTCCTCGTATTTTTCAAACCTTTTCATGCTCCTCATATTTTTCAGACATTTTCATGCTCCTAGTATTGTTCACACCTTTTCATGCTCCTCGTTTTTTTCACACCTTTTCATATTCCTCGTATTTTTCACACCTATTCATGCTCCTTGTATTTTTCAGACCTTTCGTGCTCCTCGTGTTTTTCACAGCATTTCATGCTTTCGCATTTTTAACACCGTTTCATGCTCCTCGTATTTTTCACACCTTGTCATGCACTTTGTATTTTTCAAACCTTTTCATGCTCTTTGTATTTTTCACAACTTTTCATGCTTTTCATAATTTTTCACACCTTTTCATTGTCTTCGTATATTTCACACCAGTCATGCTCTTTGTATTTTTCACACCTTTTCAAGCTCTTCATACTTTTAAAACCATTTCATGTTCTTCATATTTTTCACACAGTTTCATGCTCTTCATATTTTCACACCTTTTCATGCTCTTCATATTTTTCACACTTTTTCATGCTTTTCATATTTTTCATACAGTTTCATGCTCTTCATAATTTTCACACCTTTTCTTGCTCTTCATATTTTTCACTCCGTTCTATGCTCCTCATATTTTCAGACCTTTTCATGCTCCTCATATTTTCACACCGTTTCATGCTCTTTGTATTTTTCACACATTTTCATGCTCTTTGTATTTTTCAGACATTTTCATGCTCTTGGTAATTTTTCACACCTTTTCATGCTTTTCGTAATTTTTCACACCTTTTCATGCTCTTCATATATTTCACACCTTTTCTTGCTCTTCGTATTTTTCACACAGTTTCATGCTCTTCATATTATTCACACCTTTTCATGCTCTTCATATTTTTCACACGTTTTCATGCTTTTCATATTTTTCACACCGTTTCATGCTCTTCATATTTTTCACACAGTTTCATGCTCTTCATATTTTTCACACCTTTTCATGCTCTTCATATTTTTCACACGTTTTCATGCTTTTCATATTTTTCACACAGTTTCATGCTTTTCATATTTTTCACACTTTTTCATGCTTTTCATATTTTTCACACAGTTTCATGCTCATCATAATTTTCACACCTTTTCATGCTCTTCATATTTTTCACTCCGTTCTATGCTCCTCATATTTTCAGACCATTTTATGATCCTCATATTTTCACCCCGTTTCATGCTCTTCATATTTTTCAAACCATTTCATGCTCTTCGTATTTTTCACACCTTTTCATGATCTTTGTATATTTCACACCTTTTCATGCTCTTCGTTTTTTTCACACCGTTTCATGTTCTTCATATTTTTCACAGTTTCATGCTCTTCATATTTTCACACCTTTTCATGCTCTTCATATTTTTCACACTTTTTCATGCTTTTCAAACAGTTTCATGCTCTTCATAATTTTCACACCTTTTCTTGCTCTTCATATTTTTCACTCCATTCTATGCTCCTCATATTTTCAGACCTTTTCATGCTCCTCATATTTTCACACCGTTTCATGCTCTTTGTATTTTTCACACATTTTCATGGTCTTTGTATTTTTCAGATATTTTCATGCTCTTGGTAATTTTTCACACCTTTTCATGCTTTTCGTAATTTTTCACACCTTTTCATGCTCTTCATATATTTCACACCTTTTCTTGCTCTTCGTATTTTTCACACCGTTTCATGCTCTTCAGATTTTTCACACCTTTTCATGCTCTTCATATTTTTCACACGTTTTCATGCTTTTCATATTTTTCAAACCGGTTCATGCTCTTCATATTTTTCACACAGTTTCTTGCTCTTCATATTTTTCACACCTTTTCATGCTCTTCATATTTTTCACACGTTTTCATGCTTTTCATATTTTCAACACAGTTTCATGTTTTTCATATTTTTCACACCTTTTCATGCTCTTCGTATTTTTCCCACCTTTTCATGCTCTTCATATTTTTCAAACCTTTTCATGCTTTTTGAATTTTTCATACATTTTCATGGTCTTCGTGTTTTTCACACATTTTCATGATCTTTGTATATTTCACACCTTTTCATGCTCTTCGTTTTTTTCACACCGTTTCATGTTCTTCATATTTTTCACAGTTTCATGCTCTTCATATTTTCACACCTTTTCATGCTCTTCATATTTTTCACACTTTTTCATGCTTTTCAAACAGTTTCATGCTCTTCATAATTTTCACACCTTTTCTTGCTCTTCATATTTTTCACTCCATTCTATGCTCCTCATATTTTCAGACCTTTTCATGCTCCTCATATTTTCACACCGTTTCATGCTCTTTGTATTTTTCACACATTTTCATGGTCTTTGTATTTTTCAGATATTTTCATGCTCTTGGTAATTTTTCACACCTTTTCATGCTTTTCGTAATTTTTCACACCTTTTCATGCTCTTCATATTTTTCACACCTTTTCTTGCTCTTCGTATTTTTCACACCGTTTCATGCTCTCAGATTTTTCACACCTTTTCATGCTCTTCATATTTTTCACACGTTTTCATGCTTTTCATATTTTTCACACAGTTTCATGCTCTTCATATTATTCACACCTTTTCATGCTCTTCATATTTTTCACACGTTTTCATGCTTTTCATATTTTTCACACCGTTTCATGCTCTTCACATTTTTCAAACCATTTCATGCTCTTCGTATTTTTCACACCTTTTCATGATCTTTGTATATTTCACACCTTTTCATGCTCTTCGTTTTTTTCACACCGTTTCATGTTCTTCATATTTTTCACACAGTTTCATGCTCTTCATATTTTCACACCTTTTCATGCTCTTCATATTTTTCACACTTTTTCATGCTTTTCATATTTTTCACACAGTTTCATGCTTTTCATATTTTTCACACAGTTTCATGCTCTTCATATTTTTCACACTTTTTCATGCTCCTCGTATTTTTCAGACCTTTTCATGCTTCTCGTATTTTTCACACCGTGTCATGCTACTCGTATTTTTTAGAACTTTTCATGGTCCTCCTATATTTCAGACCTTTTCGTGCTCCTCAGATTTTTCACATCTTTTCATGCTCCTCGTATTTTACAGACCTTTACATGCTCCTCGTATTTTTCCCATCTTTTCATGCTCTTCGTGTTTTTCAAACCTTTTCATGCTTCGAATTTTTCATACATTTTCATGCTCTTCGTGTCTTTCACACATTTTCATGCTCTTCGTGTTTTTTACACTTTTTCATGCTCCTCATATATTTCACACCTTTTCATGCTCCTAGTATGTTTCACACCTTTTCATGCTCCTCGTATTTTTCTGACCTTTACATGCTCCTCATATTTTATAGACCTTTTCATGCTCCTCGTATTTTTCATACCTTTTCGTGCTCCTCGTATATTTCACAACTTTTCATGCTCTTCATATTTTTCACACCATTTCATGCTCTTCGTATTTTTCACTCCGTTCTATGCTCCTCATATTTTCACACCGTTTCATGCTCCTCATATTTTCACACCGTTTCATGTCTTCATATTTTTCACACCATTTCATGCTCTTCATATTTTTCACACCTTTTCATGCTCTTTGTATATTTCACACCTTTTCATGCACTTCGTATGTTTCACACCTTATCATGCTCCTCATATTATTCACACCTGTTCATGCTCCTCGTGTTTTTCAGAACTTTTCATGCTCCTCATATTTTTCAGACCTTTTCATGCTCCTCGTATTTTTCACACCTTTCATGCTCCTCATATTTTTCAGACCTTTTCATGCTCCTCGTATTTTTCACACCTTTTCATGCTCCTTGTATTTTTCACACCTTTTCATGCTCCTTGTATTTTTCAGACCTTTTCATGCTCTTCGTATTTTTCAAAACATTTCATGCTTTCGCATTTTTCACACCGTTTCATGCTCTGCATATTTTTCACACCTTCATGCACTTCGTATTTTTCAAACCTTTTCATGCTCTTTGTAATTTTCACAACTTTTCATTCTTTTCATAATTTTGCACATCTTTTCATGGTCTTCATATATTTCACACCAGTCATGCTCTTCGTATTTTTCACACTTTTTCAAGCTCTTCATACTTTTCAAACCGTTTCATGCTCTTCATATTTTTCACATCTTTTCATGCTCTTCATATTTTTCACACCGTTTCATGCTCTTCATATTTTTCACACCTTTTCATGGTCTTCATTTTTACACCGTTTCATGCTCCTCATATTTTTCACACGTTTCATGCTCTTCATATTTTTACACCGTTTCATGCTCCTCCTATTTTTCACACATTTTCATTTTCTTTGTATTTTTCAGACATTTTCATGCTCTTGGTAATTTTTCACACCTTTTCATGCTTTTCGTAATTTTTCACACCTGTAAATGCTCTTCGTATATTTCACACCTTTTCATGTTCCTCATATTTTTCACACAGTTTCATGCTCTTCATATTATTCACACCTTTTCATGCTCTTCATATTTTTCACACTTTTTCATGCTTTTCATATTTTTCACACAGTTTCATGCTCTTCATAATTTTCACACCTTTTCATGCTCTTCATATTTTTCACTCCGTTCTATGCTCCTCATATTTTCAGACCATTTTATGATCCTCATATTTTCACCCCGTTTCATGCTCTTCATATTTTTCAAACCATTTCATGCTCTTCGTATTTTTCACACCTTTTCATGATCTTTGTAGATTTCACACCTTTTCATGCTCTTCGTTTTTTTCACACCGTTTCATGTTCTTCATATTTTTCACAGTTTCATGCTCTTCATATTTTCACACCTTTTCATGCTCTTCATATTTTTCACACTTTTTCATGCTTTTCATATTTTTCATACAGTTTCATGCTCTTCATAATTTTCACACCTTTTCTTGCTCTTCATATTTTTCACTCCGTTCTATGCTCCTCATATTTTCAGACCTTTTCATGCTCCTCATATTTTCACACCGTTTCATGCTCTTTGTATTTTTCACACATTTTCATGCTCTTTGTATTTTTCAGACATTTTCATGCTCTTGGTAATTTTTCACACCTTTTCATGCTTTTCGTAATTTTTCACACCTTTTCATGCTCTTCATATATTTCACACCTTTTCTTGCTCTTCGTATTTTTCACACAGTTTCATGCTCTTCATATTATTCACACCTTTTCATGCTCTTCAGATATTTCACACCTTTTCATGCTCTTCATATTTTTCACACCGTTTCATGCTCTTCATATTTTTCACACAGTTTCTTGCTCTTCATATTTTTCACACCTTTTCATGCTCTTCATATTTTTCACACGTTTTCATGCTTTTCATATTTTTCACACAGTTTCATGCTTTTCATATTTTTCACACCTTTTCATGCTCTTCGTATTTTTCCCACCTTTTCATGCTCTTCATATTTTTCAAACCTTTTCATGCTTTTTGAATTTTTCATACATTTTCATGGTCTTCGTGTTTTTCACACATTTTCATGGTCTTCGTGTTTTTTACACTTTTTCATGGTCCTCATATTTTTCAAACCTTTTCATGCTCATCATAGTTTTCACACCTTTTCATGGTCCTCGTATATTCAGACCTTTTCGTGCTCCTCGGATTTTTCACACCTTTTCATGCTCTTCGAATTTTTCACACATTTTCATGCACTTCGTTTTATCCACAACTTTTCATGCTGCTAGTGTTTTTCACACCATTTCATGCTCTTCATATTTTTCAGACCGTTTCTTGCTCCTCATATTTATCACACCTTTCTATGCTCTTCATAATTTTCACACCGTTTCATGCTCTTCATTTTTTCACACCTTTTCAGGCTCCTCATATTTTTGAGACCTTTTCATGCTCTTCGTATTTTTCACACTTTTTAATGCTCCTCCTGTTTTCCAGACCTTTTCATGTTCCTCGTATTTTTCAGACCTTTTCATGCTCCTCGTATTTTTGACACCTTTTCATGGTCCTCATATTTTTCAGACCTTTTCATGCTCCTCATATTTTTCAGACCTTTTCATTCTCCTAGAATTTTTCAGATCTTTTCATGCTCCTAGTATTTTTCAGACCTTTTCATGGTCCTCGTATATTTCAGACTCTTCGTACTCCTCGGATTTTTCACACCTTTTCATGCTCCTCATATTTTTCCACACATTTTCATGCTCTTCGTGTTTTTCACAGCTATTCATGCTCCTCGTGTTTTTCACACCTTTTCATGCTCCTCGTATTTTTCACACCTTTTCATGCTCTTCGTATTTTTCAACCCTTTTCATGCTCTTTGAATTTTTCATACAATTTCATGCTCTTCGTGTTTTTCACACATTTTCATGCTCTTCGTGTTTTTTACACTCTTTCATGGTCCTCATATTTTTCACACCTTTTCGTGCTCTTAGTGTTTTTCACACCTTTTCTTGGTCCTCCTATATTTCAGACCTTTTCGTGCTCCTCGCATTTTTCACACCTTTTCATGCTCTTCGAATTTTTCACACATTTTCATGCACTTCGTTTTATCCACAACTTTTCATGCTGCTCGTGTTTTTCACACCATTTCATGCTCTTCATATTTTTCAGACCGTTTCATGCTCCTCCTATTTATCACACCTTTCCATGCTCTTCATAATTTTCACACCGTTTCATGCTCTTCATATTTTCACACCGTTTCATCCTCTTCATATTTTTCAGACCTTTTCATGCTCCTCGTATTTTGCCCACCGTTTCACGCTCTTCGTGTTTTCACACCATTTCAAGCCCTTTGTATTTTTCACACCTTTTCGTGCTCTTCATATTGTTCACACCTTTTCATGCTCCAAGTAATTTTTAGACATTTTCATGCTCCTCGTGTTTTTCAGAACTTTTCATGCTCCTCGTATTTTTCAGACCTTTTCATGCTCCTCGTATTTTTCAGACCTTTACATGCTCCTCGTATTTTTCACACATTTTCATGCTCTTCGTGTTTTTCACACCTATTCATGCTCCTTGTGTTTTTAACATCTTTTCATGCTCCTCGTGTTTTGCAGAGCTTTTCATGCTCCTCGTATTTTTCAGACCTTTTCATGTTCCTCGTATTTTTGACACCTTTTCAGGCTCCTCATATTTTTCAGAACTTTTCATGCTCCTGGTATTTTTCAGACCTTTTCACGCTCCTTGTATTTTTCAGATCTTTTCGGGCTCCTCCTATTTTCAGGCCTTTTCGTGCTCCTCGTATGTTTCACACCTTTTCATGCTCCTCATATATTTCACAACTTTTTATGCTCTTCATATTTTTTACATATTTCATGCTCCTCATATTTTTCATACCATTTCATGCTACTCATATTTTTCACATCTTTTCATGCTCCTCATATTTTTGACACCTTTTAAAGGTCATCATATTTTTCTACCGTTTCATGCTCTTGATATTTTCACACGGTTTCATGCTCCTCGTATTTTTCAGACCTTTTCATGCTCCTACTATTTTTCCTACCTTTTCATGCTCCTCGTATTTTTCGCACATTTTCTTTCTCATCGTATTTTTCACACCTTTTCATGCTCCTCGTATTTTTGACACCTTTAATGCTCCTCGTATTTTTCACACCTTTATATGCTCTTCGTATTTTCAATCCTTTTCATGCTCTTCGAATTTTTCACACATTTTCATGCACTTCGTGTTTTCCACATTTTTTCATGCTGCTCGTGTTTTTCACACCATTTCATGCTCTTCATATTTTTAACACCGTTTCATGCTCTTCATATTTTCACACCGTTTCATGCTCCTCATATTTTTCACACCTTTTCATGCTCCTCGTATTTTTCACACCCATTCATGCTCCTTGTATTTTTCAGACCTTTTCATGCTCTTCGTATTTTTCACACCTTTTCATGCTCCTCATATTTTTGAAACCTTTTCATGTTCCTCATATTTATCACACCGTTTCATACTCCTCATATTTTTCACACCTTTTCATGTTCCTCGTATTTTTCAAACCTTTTCATGCTCCTCATATTTTTCAGACATTTTCATGCTCCTAGTATTGTTCACACCTTTTCATGCTCCTCGTTTTTTTCACACCTTTTCATATTCCTCGTATTTTTCACACCTATTCATGCTCCTTGTATTTTTCAGACCTTTCGTGCTCCTCGTGTTTTTCACAGCATTTCATGCTTTCGCATTTTTAACACCGTTTCATGCTCCTCGTATTTTTCACACCTTGTCATGCACTTTGTATTTTTCAAACCTTTTCATGCTCTTTGTATTTTTCACAACTTTTCATGCTTTTCATAATTTTTCACACCTTTTCATTGTCTTCGTATATTTCACACCAGTCATGCTCTTTGTATTTTTCACACCTTTTCAAGCTCTTCATACTTTTAAAACCATTTCATGTTCTTCATATTTTTCACACAGTTTCATGCTCTTCATATTTTCACACCTTTTCATGCTCTTCATATTTTTCACACTTTTTCATGCTTTTCATATTTTTCATACAGTTTCATGCTCTTCATAATTTTCACACCTTTTCTTGCTCTTCATATTTTTCACTCCGTTCTATGCTCCTCATATTTTCAGACCTTTTCATGCTCCTCATATTTTCACACCGTTTCATGCTCTTTGTATTTTTCACACATTTTCATGCTCTTTGTATTTTTCAGACATTTTCATGCTCTTGGTAATTTTTCACACCTTTTCATGCTTTTCGTAATTTTTCACACCTTTTCATGCTCTTCATATATTTCACACCTTTTCTTGCTCTTCGTATTTTTCACACAGTTTCATGCTCTTCATATTATTCACACCTTTTCATGCTCTTCATATTTTTCACACGTTTTCATGCTTTTCATATTTTTCACACCGTTTCATGCTCTTCATATTTTTCACACCTTTTCATGCTCTTCATATTTTTCACACGTTTTCATGCTTTTCATATTTTTCACACAGTTTCATGCTTTTCATATTTTTCACACCTTTTCATGCTCTTCATATTTTTCACACTTTTTCATGCTTTTCATATTTTTCACACAGTTTCATGCTCATCATAATTTTCACACCTTTTCATGCTCTTCATATTTTTCACTCCGTTCTATGCTCCTCATATTTTCAGACCATTTTATGATCCTCATATTTTCACCCCGTTTCATGCTCTTCATATTTTTCAAACCATTTCATGCTCTTCGTATTTTTCACACCTTTTCATGATCTTTGTATATTTCACACCTTTTCATGCTCTTCGTTTTTTTCACACCGTTTCATGTTCTTCATATTTTTCACAGTTTCATGCTCTTCATATTTTCACACCTTTTCATGCTCTTCATATTTTTCACACTTTTTCATGCTTTTCAAACAGTTTCATGCTCTTCATAATTTTCACACCTTTTCTTGCTCTTCATATTTTTCACTCCATTCTATGCTCCTCATATTTTCAGACCTTTTCATGCTCCTCATATTTTCACACCGTTTCATGCTCTTTGTATTTTTCACACATTTTCATGGTCTTTGTATTTTTCAGATATTTTCATGCTCTTGGTAATTTTTCACACCTTTTCATGCTTTTCGTAATTTTTCACACCTTTTCATGCTCTTCATATATTTCACACCTTTTCTTGCTCTTCGTATTTTTCACACCGTTTCATGCTCTTCAGATTTTTCACACCTTTTCATGCTCTTCATATTTTTCACACGTTTTCATGCTTTTCATATTTTTCAAACCGGTTCATGCTCTTCATATTTTTCACACAGTTTCTTGCTCTTCATATTTTTCACACCTTTTCATGCTCTTCATATTTTTCACACGTTTTCATGCTTTTCATATTTTCAACACAGTTTCATGTTTTTCATATTTTTCACACCTTTTCATGCTCTTCGTATTTTTCCCACCTTTTCATGCTCTTCATATTTTTCAAACCTTTTCATGCTTTTTGAATTTTTCATACATTTTCATGGTCTTCGTGTTTTTCACACATTTTCATGATCTTTGTATATTTCACACCTTTTCATGCTCTTCGTTTTTTTCACACCGTTTCATGTTCTTCATATTTTTCACAGTTTCATGCTCTTCATATTTTCACACCTTTTCATGCTCTTCATATTTTTCACACTTTTTCATGCTTTTCAAACAGTTTCATGCTCTTCATAATTTTCACACCTTTTCTTGCTCTTCATATTTTTCACTCCATTCTATGCTCCTCATATTTTCAGACCTTTTCATGCTCCTCATATTTTCACACCGTTTCATGCTCTTTGTATTTTTCACACATTTTCATGGTCTTTGTATTTTTCAGATATTTTCATGCTCTTGGTAATTTTTCACACCTTTTCATGCTTTTCGTAATTTTTCACACCTTTTCATGCTCTTCATATTTTTCACACCTTTTCTTGCTCTTCGTATTTTTCACACCGTTTCATGCTCTCAGATTTTTCACACCTTTTCATGCTCTTCATATTTTTCACACGTTTTCATGCTTTTCATATTTTTCACACAGTTTCATGCTCTTCATATTATTCACACCTTTTCATGCTCTTCATATTTTTCACACCGTTTCATGCTCTTCACATTTTTCAAACCATTTCATGCTCTTCGTATTTTTCACACCTTTTCATGATCTTTGTATATTTCACACCTTTTCATGCTCTTCGTTTTTTTCACACCGTTTCATGTTCTTCATATTTTTCACACAGTTTCATGCTCTTCATATTTTCACACCTTTTCATGCTCTTCATATTTTTCACACTTTTTCATGCTTTTCATATTTTTCACACAGTTTCATGCTTTTCATATTTTTCACACAGTTTCATGCTCTTCATATTTTTCACACTTTTTCATGCTCCTCGTATTTTTCAGACCTTTTCATGCTTCTCGTATTTTTCACACCGTGTCATGCTACTCGTATTATTTAGAACTTTTCATGGTCCTCCTATATTTCAGACCTTTTCGTGCTCCTCAGATTTTTCACATCTTTTCATGCTCCTCGTATTTTACAGACCTTTACATGCTCCTCGTATTTTTCCCATCTTTTCATGCTCTTCGTGTTTTTCAAACCTTTTCATGCTTCGAATTTTTCATACATTTTCATGCTCTTCGTGTCTTTCACACATTTTCATGCTCTTCGTGATTTTTACACTTTTTCATGCTCCTCATATATTTCACACCTTTTCATGCTCCTAGTATGTTTCACACCTTTTCATGCTCCTCGTATTTTTCTGACCTTTACATGCTCCTCATATTTTATAGACCTTTTCATGCTCCTCGTATTTTTCATACCTTTTCGTGCTCCTCGTATATTTCACAACTTTTCATGCTCTTCATATTTTTCACACCATTTCATGCTCTTCGTATTTTTCACTCCGTTCTATGCTCCTCATATTTTCACACCGTTTCATGCTCCTCATATTTTCACACCGTTTCATGTCTTCATATTTTTCACACCATTTCATGCTCTTCATATTTTTCACACCTTTTCATGCTCTTTGTATATTTCACACCTTTTCATGCACTTCGTATGTTTCACACCTTATCATGCTCCTCATATTATTCACACCTGTTCATGCTCCTCGTGTTTTTCAGAACTTTTCATGCTCCTCATATTTTTCAGACCTTTTCATGCTCCTCGTATTTTTCACACCTTTCATGCTCCTCATATTTTTCAGACCTTTTCATGCTCCTCGTATTTTTCACACCTTTTCATGCTCCTTGTATTTTTCACACCTTTTCATGCTCCTTGTATTTTTCAGACCTTTTCATGCTCTTCGTATTTTTCAAAACATTTCATGCTTTCGCATTTTTCACACCGTTTCATGCTCTGCATATTTTTCACACCTTCATGCACTTCGTATTTTTCAAACCTTTTCATGCTCTTTGTAATTTTCACAACTTTTCATTCTTTTCATAATTTTGCACATCTTTTCATGGTCTTCATATATTTCACACCAGTCATGCTCTTCGTATTTTTCACACTTTTTCAAGCTCTTCATACTTTTCAAACCGTTTCATGCTCTTCATATTTTTCACATCTTTTCATGCTCTTCATATTTTTCACACCGTTTCATGCTCTTCATATTTTTCACACCTTTTCATGGTCTTCATTTTTACACCGTTTCATGCTCCTCATATTTTTCACACGTTTCATGCTCTTCATATTTTTACACCGTTTCATGCTCCTCCTATTTTTCACACATTTTCATTTTCTTTGTATTTTTCAGACATTTTCATGCTCTTGGTAATTTTTCACACCTTTTCATGCTTTTCGTAATTTTTCACACCTGTAAATGCTCTTCGTATATTTCACACCTTTTCATGTTCCTCATATTTTTCACACAGTTTCATGCTCTTCATATTATTCACACAGTTTCATGCTCTTCATATTTTTCACACTTTTTCATGCTTTTCATATTTTTCACACAGTTTCATGCTCTTCATAATTTTCACACCTTTTCATGCTCTTCATATTTTTCACTCCGTTCTATGCTCCTCATATTTTCAGACCATTTTATGATCCTCATATTTTCACCCCGTTTCATGCTCTTCATATTTTTCAAACCATTTCATGCTCTTCGTATTTTTCACACCTTTTCATGATCTTTGTAGATTTCACACCTTTTCATGCTCTTCGTTTTTTTCACACCGTTTCATGTTCTTCATATTTTTCACAGTTTCATGCTCTTCATATTTTCACACCTTTTCATGCTCTTCATATTTTTCACACTTTTTCATGCTTTTCATATTTTTCATACAGTTTCATGCTCTTCATAATTTTCACACCTTTTCTTGCTCTTCATATTTTTCACTCCGTTCTATGCTCCTCATATTTTCAGACCTTTTCATGCTCCTCATATTTTCACACCGTTTCATGCTCTTTGTATTTTTCACACATTTTCATGCTCTTTGTATTTTTCAGACATTTTCATGCTCTTGGTAATTTTTCACACCTTTTCATGCTTTTCGTAATTTTTCACACCTTTTCATGCTCTTCATATATTTCACACCTTTTCTTGCTCTTCGTATTTTTCACACAGTTTCATGCTCTTCATATTATTCACACCTTTTCATGCTCTTCAGATATTTCACACCTTTTCATGCTCTTCATATTTTTCACACCGTTTCATGCTCTTCATATTTTTCACACAGTTTCTTGCTCTTCATATTTTTCACACCTTTTCATGCTCTTCATATTTTTCACACGTTTTCATGCTTTTCATATTTTTCACACAGTTTCATGCTTTTCATATTTTTCACACCTTTTCATGCTCTTCGTATTTTTCCCACCTTTTCATGCTCTTCATATTTTTCAAACCTTTTCATGCTTTTTGAATTTTTCATACATTTTCATGGTCTTCGTGTTTTTCACACATTTTCATGGTCTTCGTGTTTTTTACAGTTTTTCATGGTCCTCATATTTTTCAAACCTTTTCATGCTCATCATAGTTTTCACACCTTTTCATGGTCCTCGTATATTCAGACCTTTTCGTGCTCCTCGGATTTTTCACACCTTTTCATGCTCTTCGAATTTTTCACACATTTTCATGCACTTCGTTTTATCCACAACTTTTCATGCTGCTAGTGTTTTTCACACCATTTCATGCTCTTCATATTTTTCAGACCGTTTCTTGCTCCTCATATTTATCACACCTTTCTATGCTCTTCATAATTTTCACACCGTTTCATGCTCTTCATTTTTTCACACCTTTTCAGGCTCCTCATATTTTTGAGACCTTTTCATGCTCTTCGTATTTTTCACACTTTTTAATGCTCCTCCTGTTTTCCAGACCTTTTCATGTTCCTCGTATTTTTCAGACCTTTTCATGCTCCTCGTATTTTTGACACCTTTTCATGGTCCTCATATTTTTCAGACCTTTTCATGCTCCTCATATTTTTCAGACCTTTTCATTCTCCTAGAATTTTTCAGATCTTTTCATGCTCCTAGTATTTTTCAGACCTTTTCATGGTCCTCGTATATTTCAGACTCTTCGTACTCCTCGGATTTTTCACACCTTTTCATGCTCCTCATATTTTTCCACACATTTTCATGCTCTTCGTGTTTTTCACAGCTATTCATGCTCCTCGTGTTTTTCACACCTTTTCATGCTCCTCGTATTTTTCACACCTTTTCATGCTCTTCGTATTTTTCAACCCTTTTCATGCTCTTTGAATTTTTCATACAATTTCATGCTCTTCGTGTTTTTCACACATTTTCATGCTCTTCGTGTTTTTTACACTCTTTCATGGTCCTCATATTTTTCACACCTTTTCGTGCTCTTAGTGTTTTTCACACCTTTTCTTGGTCCTCCTATATTTCAGACCTTTTCGTGCTCCTCGCATTTTTCACACCTTTTCATGCTCTTCGAATTTTTCACACATTTTCATGCACTTCGTTTTATCCACAACTTTTCATGCTGCTCGTGTTTTTCACACCATTTCATGCTCTTCATATTTTTCAGACCGTTTCATGCTCCTCCTATTTATCACACCTTTCCATGCTCTTCATAATTTTCACACCGTTTCATGCTCTTCATATTTTCACACCGTTTCATCCTCTTCATATTTTTCAGACCTTTTCATGCTCCTCGTATTTTGCCCACCGTTTCACGCTCTTCGTGTTTTCACACCATTTCAAGCCCTTTGTATTTTTCACACCTTTTCGTGCTCTTCATATTGTTCACACCTTTTCATGCTCCAAGTAATTTTTAGACATTTTCATGCTCCTCGTGTTTTTCAGAACTTTTCATGCTCCTCGTATTTTTCAGACCTTTTCATGCTCCTCGTATTTTTCAGACCTTTACATGCTCCTCGTATTTTTCACACATTTTCATGCTCTTCGTGTTTTTCACACCTATTCATGCTCCTTGTGTTTTTAACATCTTTTCATGCTCCTCGTGTTTTGCAGAGCTTTTCATGCTCCTCGTATTTTTCAGACCTTTTCATGTTCCTCGTATTTTTGACACCTTTTCAGGCTCCTCATATTTTTCAGAACTTTTCATGCTCCTGGTATTTTTCAGACCTTTTCACGCTCCTTGTATTTTTCAGATCTTTTCGGGCTCCTCCTATTTTCAGGCCTTTTCGTGCTCCTCGTATGTTTCACACCTTTTCATGCTCCTCATATATTTCACAACTTTTTATGCTCTTCATATTTTTTACATATTTCATGCTCCTCATATTTTTCATACCATTTCATGCTACTCATATTTTTCACATCTTTTCATGCTCCTCATATTTTTGACACCTTTTAAAGGTCATCATATTTTTCTACCGTTTCATGCTCTTGATATTTTCACACGGTTTCATGCTCCTCGTATTTTTCAGACCTTTTCATGCTCCTACTATTTTTCCTACCTTTTCATGCTCCTCGTATTTTTCGCACATTTTCTTTCTCATCGTATTTTTCACACCTTTTCATGCTCCTCGTATTTTTGACACCTTTAATGCTCCTCGTATTTTTCACACCTTTATATGCTCTTCGTATTTTCAATCCTTTTCATGCTCTTCGAATTTTTCACACATTTTCATGCACTTCGTGTTTTCCACATTTTTTCATGCTGCTCGTGTTTTTCACACCATTTCATGCTCTTCATATTTTTAACACCGTTTCATGCTCTTCATATTTTCACACCGTTTCATGCTCCTCATATTTTTCACACCTTTTCATGCTCCTCATATTTTTCACACCCATTCATGCTCCTTGTATTTTTCAGACCTTTTCATGCTCTTCGTATTTTTGACACCTTTTCAGGCTCCTCATATTTTTCAGAACTTTTCATGCTCCTCGTATTTTTCACACATTTTCATGCTCTTCGTGTTTTTCACACCTATTCATGCTCCTTGTGTTTTTAACATCTTTTCATGCTCCTCGTGTTTTGCAGAGCTTTTCATGCTCCTCGTATTTTTCAGACCTTTTCATGTTCCTCGTATTTTTGACACCTTTTCAGGCTCCTCATATTTTTCAGAACTTTTCATGCTCCTGGTATTTTTCAGACCTTTTCACGCTCCTTGTATTTTTCAGATCTTTTCGGGCTCCTCCTATTTTCAGGCCTTTTCGTGCTCCTCGTATGTTTCACACCTTTTCATGCTCCTCATATATTTCACAACTTTTTATGCTCTTCATATTTTTTACATATTTCATGCTCCTCATATTTTTCATACCATTTCATGCTACTCATATTTTTCACATCTTTTCATGCTCCTCATATTTTTGACACCTTTTAAAGGTCATCATATTTTTCTACCGTTTCATGCTCTTGATATTTTCACACGGTTTCATGCTCCTCGTATTTTTCAGACCTTTTCATGCTCCTACTATTTTTCCTACCTTTTCATGCTCCTCGTATTTTTCGCACATTTTCTTTCTCATCGTATTTTTCACACCTTGTCATGCTCCTCGTATTTTTGACACCTTTAATGCTCCTCGTATTTTTCACACCTTTATATGCTCTTCGTATTTTCAATCCTTTTCATGCTCTTCGAATTTTTCACACATTTTCATGCACTTCGTGTTTTCCACATTTTTTCATGCTGCTCGTGTTTTTCACACCATTTCATGCTCTTCATATTTTTAACACCGTTTCATGCTCTTCATATTTTCACACCGTTTCATGCTCCTCATATTTTTCACACCTTTTCATGCTCCTCGTATTTTTCACACCCATTCATGCTCCTTGTATTTTTCAGACCTTTTCATGCTCTTCGTATTTTTCACACCTTTTCATGCTCCTCATATTTTTGAAACCTTTTCATGTTCCTCATATTTATCACACCGTTTCATACTCCTCATATTTTTCACACCTTTTCATGTTCCTCGTATTTTTCAAACCTTTTCATGCTCCTCATATTTTTCAGACATTTTCATGCTCCTAGTATTGTTCACACCTTTTCATGCTCCTCGTTTTTTTCACACCTTTTCATATTCCTCGTATTTTTCACACCTATTCATGCTCCTTGT
Source organism: Dama dama (assembly GCF_033118175.1). Classification (NCBI taxonomy): domain Eukaryota; kingdom Metazoa; phylum Chordata; class Mammalia; order Artiodactyla; family Cervidae; genus Dama; species Dama dama. The sequence continues at coordinate 768,775 of NW_026871020.1, read as the reverse complement.
ATTTTTCAGACCTTTCGTGCTCCTCGTGTTTTTCACAGCATTTCATGCTTTCGCATTTTTAACACCGTTTCATGCTCCTCGTATTTTTCACACCTTGTCATGCACTTTGTATTTTTCAAACCTTTTCATGCTCTTTGTATTTTTCACAACTTTTCATGCTTTTCATAATTTTTCACACCTTTTCATTGTCTTCGTATATTTCACACCAGTCATGCTCTTTGTATTTTTCACACCTTTTCAAGCTCTTCATACTTTTAAAACCATTTCATGTTCTTCATATTTTTCACACAGTTTCATGCTCTTCATATTTTCACACCTTTTCATGCTCTTCATATTTTTCACACTTTTTCATGCTTTTCATATTTTTCATACAGTTTCATGCTCTTCATAATTTTCACACCTTTTCTTGCTCTTCATATTTTTCACTCCGTTCTATGCTCCTCATATTTTCAGACCTTTTCATGCTCCTCATATTTTCACACCGTTTCATGCTCTTTGTATTTTTCACACATTTTCATGCTCTTTGTATTTTTCAGACATTTTCATGCTCTTGGTAATTTTTCACACCTTTTCATGCTTTTCATAATTTTTCACACCTTTTCATGCTCTTCATATATTTCACACCTTTTCTTGCTCTTCGTATTTTTCACACAGATTCATGCTCTTCATATTATTCACACCTTTTCATGCTCTTCATATTTTTCACACGTTTTCATGCTTTTCATATTTTTCACACCGTTTCATGCTCTTCATATTTTTCACACAGTTTCATGCTCTTCATATTTTTCACACCTTTTCATGCTCTTCATATTTTTCACACGTTTTCATGCTTTTCATATTTTTCACACAGTTTCATGCTTTTCATATTTTTCACACTTTTTCATGCTTTTCATATTTTTCACACAGTTTCATGCTCATCATAATTTTCACACCTTTTCATGCTCTTCATATTTTTCACTCCGTTCTATGCTCCTCATATTTTCAGACCATTTTATGATCCTCATATTTTCACCCCGTTTCATGCTCTTCATATTTTTCAAACCATTTCATGCTCTTCGTATTTTTCACACCTTTTCATGATCTTTGTATATTTCACACCTTTTCATGCTCTTCGTTTTTTTCACACCGTTTCATGTTCTTCATATTTTTCACAGTTTCATGCTCTTCATATTTTCACACCTTTTCATGCTCTTCATATTTTTCACACTTTTTCATGCTTTTCAAACAGTTTCATGCTCTTCATAATTTTCACACCTTTTCTTGCTCTTCATATTTTTCACTCCATTCTATGCTCCTCATATTTTCAGACCTTTTCATGCTCCTCATATTTTCACACCGTTTCATGCTCTTTGTATTTTTCACACATTTTCATGGTCTTTGTATTTTTCAGATATTTTCATGCTCTTGGTAATTTTTCACACCTTTTCATGCTTTTCGTAATTTTTCACACCTTTTCATGCTCTTCATATATTTCACACCTTTTCTTGCTCTTCGTATTTTTCACACCGTTTCATGCTCTTCAGATTTTTCACACCTTTTCATGCTCTTCATATTTTTCACACGTTTTCATGCTTTTCATATTTTTCAAACCGGTTCATGCTCTTCATATTTTTCACACAGTTTCTTGCTCTTCATATTTTTCACACCTTTTCATGCTCTTCATATTTTTCACACGTTTTCATGCTTTTCATATTTTCAACACAGTTTCATGTTTTTCATATTTTTCACACCTTTTCATGCTCTTCGTATTTTTCCCACCTTTTCATGCTCTTCATATTTTTCAAACCTTTTCATGCTTTTTGAATTTTTCATACATTTTCATGGTCTTCGTGTTTTTCACACATTTTCATGATCTTTGTATATTTCACACCTTTTCATGCTCTTCGTTTTTTTCACACCGTTTCATGTTCTTCATATTTTTCACAGTTTCATGCTCTTCATATTTTCACACCTTTTCATGCTCTTCATATTTTTCACACTTTTTCATGCTTTTCAAACAGTTTCATGCTCTTCATAATTTTCACACCTTTTCTTGCTCTTCATATTTTTCACTCCATTCTATGCTCCTCATATTTTCAGACCTTTTCATGCTCCTCATATTTTCACACCGTTTCATGCTCTTTGTATTTTTCACACATTTTCATGGTCTTTGTATTTTTCAGATATTTTCATGCTCTTGGTAATTTTTCACACCTTTTCATGCTTTTCGTAATTTTTCACACCTTTTCATGCTCTTCATATTTTTCACACCTTTTCTTGCTCTTCGTATTTTTCACACCGTTTCATGCTCTCAGATTTTTCACACCTTTTCATGCTCTTCATATTTTTCACACGTTTTCATGCTTTTCATATTTTTCACACAGTTTCATGCTCTTCATATTATTCACACCTTTTCATGCTCTTCATATTTTTCACACGTTTTCATGCTTTTCATATTTTTCACACCGTTTCATGCTCTTCACATTTTTCAAACCATTTCATGCTCTTCGTATTTTTCACACCTTTTCATGATCTTTGTATATTTCACACCTTTTCATGCTCTTCGTTTTTTTCACACCGTTTCATGTTCTTCATATTTTTCACACAGTTTCATGCTCTTCATATTTTCACACCTTTTCATGCTCTTCATATTTTTCACACTTTTTCATGCTTTTCATATTTTTCACACAGTTTCATGCTTTTCATATTTTTCACACAGTTTCATGCTCTTCATATTTTTCACACTTTTTCATGCTCCTCGTATTTTTCAGACCTTTTCATGCTTCTCGTATTTTTCACACCGTGTCATGCTACTCGTATTATTTAGAACTTTTCATGGTCCTCCTATATTTCAGACCTTTTCGTGCTCCTCAGATTTTTCACATCTTTTCATGCTCCTCGTATTTTACAGACCTTTACATGCTCCTCGTATTTTTCCCATCTTTTCATGCTCTTCGTGTTTTTCAAACCTTTTCATGCTTCGAATTTTTCATACATTTTCATGCTCTTCGTGTCTTTCACACATTTTCATGCTCTTCGTGATTTTTACACTTTTTCATGCTCCTCATATATTTCACACCTTTTCATGCTCCTAGTATGTTTCACACCTTTTCATGCTCCTCGTATTTTTCTGACCTTTACATGCTCCTCATATTTTATAGACCTTTTCATGCTCCTCGTATTTTTCATACCTTTTCGTGCTCCTCGTATATTTCACAACTTTTCATGCTCTTCATATTTTTCACACCATTTCATGCTCTTCGTATTTTTCACTCCGTTCTATGCTCCTCATATTTTCACACCGTTTCATGCTCCTCATATTTTCACACCGTTTCATGTCTTCATATTTTTCACACCATTTCATGCTCTTCATATTTTTCACACCTTTTCATGCTCTTTGTATATTTCACACCTTTTCATGCACTTCGTATGTTTCACACCTTATCATGCTCCTCATATTATTCACACCTGTTCATGCTCCTCGTGTTTTTCAGAACTTTTCATGCTCCTCATATTTTTCAGACCTTTTCATGCTCCTCGTATTTTTCACACCTTTCATGCTCCTCATATTTTTCAGACCTTTTCATGCTCCTCGTATTTTTCACACCTTTTCATGCTCCTTGTATTTTTCACACCTTTTCATGCTCCTTGTATTTTTCAGACCTTTTCATGCTCTTCGTATTTTTCAAAACATTTCATGCTTTCGCATTTTTCACACCGTTTCATGCTCTGCATATTTTTCACACCTTCATGCACTTCGTATTTTTCAAACCTTTTCATGCTCTTTGTAATTTTCACAACTTTTCATTCTTTTCATAATTTTGCACATCTTTTCATGGTCTTCATATATTTCACACCAGTCATGCTCTTCGTATTTTTCACACTTTTTCAAGCTCTTCATACTTTTCAAACCGTTTCATGCTCTTCATATTTTTCACATCTTTTCATGCTCTTCATATTTTTCACACCGTTTCATGCTCTTCATATTTTTCACACCTTTTCATGGTCTTCATTTTTACACCGTTTCATGCTCCTCATATTTTTCACACGTTTCATGCTCTTCATATTTTTACACCGTTTCATGCTCCTCCTATTTTTCACACATTTTCATTTTCTTTGTATTTTTCAGACATTTTCATGCTCTTGGTAATTTTTCACACCTTTTCATGCTTTTCGTAATTTTTCACACCTGTAAATGCTCTTCGTATATTTCACACCTTTTCATGTTCCTCATATTTTTCACACAGTTTCATGCTCTTCATATTATTCACACAGTTTCATGCTCTTCATATTTTTCACACTTTTTCATGCTTTTCATATTTTTCACACAGTTTCATGCTCTTCATAATTTTCACACCTTTTCATGCTCTTCATATTTTTCACTCCGTTCTATGCTCCTCATATTTTCAGACCATTTTATGATCCTCATATTTTCACCCCGTTTCATGCTCTTCATATTTTTCAAACCTTTTCATGCTTTTTGAATTTTTCATACATTTTCATGGTCTTCGTGTTTTTCACACATTTTCATGGTCTTCGTGTTTTTTACACTTTTTCATGGTCCTCATATTTTTCAAACCTTTTCATGCTCATCATAGTTTTCACACCTTTTCATGGTCCTCGTATATTCAGACCTTTTCGTGCTCCTCGGATTTTTCACACCTTTTCATGCTCTTCGAATTTTTCACACATTTTCATGCACTTCGTTTTATCCACAACTTTTCATGCTGCTAGTGTTTTTCACACCATTTCATGCTCTTCATATTTTTCAGACCGTTTCTTGCTCCTCATATTTATCACACCTTTCTATGCTCTTCATAATTTTCACACCGTTTCATGCTCTTCATTTTTTCACACCTTTTCAGGCTCCTCATATTTTTGAGACCTTTTCATGCTCTTCGTATTTTTCACACTTTTTAATGCTCCTCCTGTTTTCCAGACCTTTTCATGTTCCTCGTATTTTTCAGACCTTTTCATGCTCCTCGTATTTTTGACACCTTTTCATGGTCCTCATATTTTTCAGACCTTTTCATGCTCCTCATATTTTTCAGACCTTTTCATTCTCCTAGAATTTTTCAGATCTTTTCATGCTCCTAGTATTTTTCAGACCTTTTCATGGTCCTCGTATATTTCAGACTCTTCGTACTCCTCGGATTTTTCACACCTTTTCATGCTCCTCATATTTTTCCACACATTTTCATGCTCTTCGTGTTTTTCACAGCTATTCATGCTCCTCGTGTTTTTCACACCTTTTCATGCTCCTCGTATTTTTCACACCTTTTCATGCTCTTCGTATTTTTCAACCCTTTTCATGCTCTTTGAATTTTTCATACAATTTCATGCTCTTCGTGTTTTTCACACATTTTCATGCTCTTCGTGTTTTTTACACTCTTTCATGGTCCTCATATTTTTCACACCTTTTCGTGCTCTTAGTGTTTTTCACACCTTTTCTTGGTCCTCCTATATTTCAGACCTTTTCGTGCTCCTCGCATTTTTCACACCTTTTCATGCTCTTCGAATTTTTCACACATTTTCATGCACTTCGTTTTATCCACAACTTTTCATGCTGCTCGTGTTTTTCACACCATTTCATGCTCTTCATATTTTTCAGACCGTTTCATGCTCCTCCTATTTATCACACCTTTCCATGCTCTTCATAATTTTCACACCGTTTCATGCTCTTCATATTTTCACACCGTTTCATCCTCTTCATATTTTTCAGACCTTTTCATGCTCCTCGTATTTTGCCCACCGTTTCACGCTCTTCGTGTTTTCACACCATTTCAAGCCCTTTGTATTTTTCACACCTTTTCGTGCTCTTCATATTGTTCACACCTTTTCATGCTCCAAGTAATTTTTAGACATTTTCATGCTCCTCGTGTTTTTCAGAACTTTTCATGCTCCTCGTATTTTTCAGACCTTTTCATGCTCCTCGTATTTTTCAGACCTTTACATGCTCCTCGTATTTTTCACACATTTTCATGCTCTTCGTGTTTTTCACACCTATTCATGCTCCTTGTGTTTTTAACATCTTTTCATGCTCCTCGTGTTTTGCAGAGCTTTTCATGCTCCTCGTATTTTTCAGACCTTTTCATGTTCCTCGTATTTTTGACACCTTTTCAGGCTCCTCATATTTTTCAGAACTTTTCATGCTCCTGGTATTTTTCAGACCTTTTCACGCTCCTTGTATTTTTCAGATCTTTTCGGGCTCCTCCTATTTTCAGGCCTTTTCGTGCTCCTCGTATGTTTCACACCTTTTCATGCTCCTCATATATTTCACAACTTTTTATGCTCTTCATATTTTTTACATATTTCATGCTCCTCATATTTTTCATACCATTTCATGCTACTCATATTTTTCACATCTTTTCATGCTCCTCATATTTTTGACACCTTTTAAAGGTCATCATATTTTTCTACCGTTTCATGCTCTTGATATTTTCACACGGTTTCATGCTCCTCGTATTTTTCAGACCTTTTCATGCTCCTACTATTTTTCCTACCTTTTCATGCTCCTTGTATTTTTCGCACATTTTCTTTCTCATCGTATTTTTCACACCTTTTCATGCTCCTCGTATTTTTGACACCTTTAATGCTCCTCGTATTTTTCACACCTTTATATGCTCTTCGTATTTTCAATCCTTTTCATGCTCTTCGAATTTTTCACACATTTTCATGCACTTCGTGTTTTCCACATTTTTTCATGCTGCTCGTGTTTTTCACACCATTTCATGCTCTTCATATTTTTAACACCGTTTCATGCTCTTCATATTTTCACACCGTTTCATGCTCCTCATATTTTTCACACCTTTTCATGCTCCTCGTATTTTTCACACCCATTCATGCTCCTTGTATTTTTCAGACCTTTTCATGCTCTTCGTATTTTTCACACCTTTTCATGCTCCTCATATTTTTGAAACCTTTTCATGTTCCTCATATTTATCACACCGTTTCATACTCCTCATATTTTTCACACCTTTTCATGTTCCTCGTATTTTTCAAACCTTTTCATGCTCCTCATATTTTTCAGACATTTTCATGCTCCTAGTATTGTTCACACCTTTTCATGCTCCTCGTTTTTTTCACACCTTTTCATATTCCTCGTATTTTTCACACCTATTCATGCTCCTTGTATTTTTCAGACCTTTCGTGCTCCTCGTGTTTTTCACAGCATTTCATGCTTTCGCATTTTTAACACCGTTTCATGCTCCTCGTATTTTTCACACCTTGTCATGCACTTTGTATTTTTCAAACCTTTTCATGCTCTTTGTATTTTTCACAACTTTTCATGCTTTTCATAATTTTTCACACCTTTTCATTGTCTTCGTATATTTCACACCAGTCATGCTCTTTGTATTTTTCACACCTTTTCAAGCTCTTCATACTTTTAAAACCATTTCATGTTCTTCATATTTTTCACACAGTTTCATGCTCTTCATATTTTCACACCTTTTCATGCTCTTCATATTTTTCACACTTTTTCATGCTTTTCATATTTTTCATACAGTTTCATGCTCTTCATAATTTTCACACCTTTTCTTGCTCTTCATATTTTTCACTCCGTTCTATGCTCCTCATATTTTCAGACCTTTTCATGCTCCTCATATTTTCACACCGTTTCATGCTCTTTGTATTTTTCACACATTTTCATGCTCTTTGTATTTTTCAGACATTTTCATGCTCTTGGTAATTTTTCACACCTTTTCATGCTTTTCGTAATTTTTCACACCTTTTCATGCTCTTCATATATTTCACACCTTTTCTTGCTCTTCGTATTTTTCACACAGTTTCATGCTCTTCATATTATTCACACCTTTTCATGCTCTTCATATTTTTCACACGTTTTCATGCTTTTCATATTTTTCACACCGTTTCATGCTCTTCATATTTTTCACACAGTTTCATGCTCTTCATATTTTTCACACCTTTTCATGCTCTTCATATTTTTCACACGTTTTCATGCTTTTCATATTTTTCACACAGTTTCATGCTTTTCATATTTTTCACACCTTTTCATGCTCTTCATATTTTTCACACTTTTTCATGCTTTTCATATTTTTCACACAGTTTCATGCTCATCATAATTTTCACACCTTTTCATGCTCTTCATATTTTTCACTCCGTTCTATGCTCCTCATATTTTCAGACCATTTTATGATCCTCATATTTTCACCCCGTTTCATGCTCTTCATATTTTTCAAACCATTTCATGCTCTTCGTATTTTTCACACCTTTTCATGATCTTTGTATATTTCACACCTTTTCATGCTCTTCGTTTTTTTCACACCGTTTCATGTTCTTCATATTTTTCACAGTTTCATGCTCTTCATATTTTCACACCTTTTCATGCTCTTCATATTTTTCACACTTTTTCATGCTTTTCAAACAGTTTCATGCTCTTCATAATTTTCACACCTTTTCTTGCTCTTCATATTTTTCACTCCATTCTATGCTCCTCATATTTTCAGACCTTTTCATGCTCCTCATATTTTCACACCGTTTCATGCTCTTTGTATTTTTCACACATTTTCATGGTCTTTGTATTTTTCAGATATTTTCATGCTCTTGGTAATTTTTCACACCTTTTCATGCTTTTCGTAATTTTTCACACCTTTTCATGCTCTTCATATATTTCACACCTTTTCTTGCTCTTCGTATTTTTCACACCGTTTCATGCTCTTCAGATTTTTCACACCTTTTCATGCTCTTCATATTTTTCACACGTTTTCATGCTTTTCATATTTTTCAAACCGGTTCATGCTCTTCATATTTTTCACACAGTTTCTTGCTCTTCATATTTTTCACACCTTTTCATGCTCTTCATATTTTTCACACGTTTTCATGCTTTTCATATTTTCAACACAGTTTCATGTTTTTCATATTTTTCACACCTTTTCATGCTCTTCGTATTTTTCCCACCTTTTCATGCTCTTCATATTTTTCAAACCTTTTCATGCTTTTTGAATTTTTCATACATTTTCATGGTCTTCGTGTTTTTCACACATTTTCATGATCTTTGTATATTTCACACCTTTTCATGCTCTTCGTTTTTTTCACACCGTTTCATGTTCTTCATATTTTTCACAGTTTCATGCTCTTCATATTTTCACACCTTTTCATGCTCTTCATATTTTTCACACTTTTTCATGCTTTTCAAACAGTTTCATGCTCTTCATAATTTTCACACCTTTTCTTGCTCTTCATATTTTTCACTCCATTCTATGCTCCTCATATTTTCAGACCTTTTCATGCTCCTCATATTTTCACACCGTTTCATGCTCTTTGTATTTTTCACACATTTTCATGGTCTTTGTATTTTTCAGATATTTTCATGCTCTTGGTAATTTTTCACACCTTTTCATGCTTTTCGTAATTTTTCACACCTTTTCATGCTCTTCATATTTTTCACACCTTTTCTTGCTCTTCGTATTTTTCACACCGTTTCATGCTCTCAGATTTTTCACACCTTTTCATGCTCTTCATATTTTTCACACGTTTTCATGCTTTTCATATTTTTCACACAGTTTCATGCTCTTCATATTATTCACACCTTTTCATGCTCTTCATATTTTTCACACGTTTTCATGCTTTTCATATTTTTCACACCGTTTCATGCTCTTCACATTTTTCAAACCATTTCATGCTCTTCGTATTTTTCACACCTTTTCATGATCTTTGTATATTTCACACCTTTTCATGCTCTTCGTTTTTTTCACACCGTTTCATGTTCTTCATATTTTTCACACAGTTTCATGCTCTTCATATTTTCACACCTTTTCATGCTCTTCATATTTTTCACACTTTTTCATGCTTTTCATATTTTTCACACAGTTTCATGCTTTTCATATTTTTCACACAGTTTCATGCTCTTCATATTTTTCACACTTTTTCATGCTCCTCGTATTTTTCAGACCTTTTCATGCTTCTCGTATTTTTCACACCGTGTCATGCTACTCGTATTTTTTAGAACTTTTCATGGTCCTCCTATATTTCAGACCTTTTCGTGCTCCTCAGATTTTTCACATCTTTTCATGCTCCTCGTATTTTACAGACCTTTACATGCTCCTCGTATTTTTCCCATCTTTTCATGCTCTTCGTGTTTTTCAAACCTTTTCATGCTTCGAATTTTTCATACATTTTCATGCTCTTCGTGTCTTTCACACATTTTCATGCTCTTCGTGTTTTTTACACTTTTTCATGCTCCTCATATATTTCACACCTTTTCATGCTCCTAGTATGTTTCACACCTTTTCATGCTCCTCGTATTTTTCTGACCTTTACATGCTCCTCATATTTTATAGACCTTTTCATGCTCCTCGTATTTTTCATACCTTTTCGTGCTCCTCGTATATTTCACAACTTTTCATGCTCTTCATATTTTTCACACCATTTCATGCTCTTCGTATTTTTCACTCCGTTCTATGCTCCTCATATTTTCACACCGTTTCATGCTCCTCATATTTTCACACCGTTTCATGTCTTCATATTTTTCACACCATTTCATGCTCTTCATATTTTTCACACCTTTTCATGCTCTTTGTATATTTCACACCTTTTCATGCACTTCGTATGTTTCACACCTTATCATGCTCCTCATATTATTCACACCTGTTCATGCTCCTCGTGTTTTTCAGAACTTTTCATGCTCCTCATATTTTTCAGACCTTTTCATGCTCCTCGTATTTTTCACACCTTTCATGCTCCTCATATTTTTCAGACCTTTTCATGCTCCTCGTATTTTTCACACCTTTTCATGCTCCTTGTATTTTTCACACCTTTTCATGCTCCTTGTATTTTTCAGACCTTTTCATGCTCTTCGTATTTTTCAAAACATTTCATGCTTTCGCATTTTTCACACCGTTTCATGCTCTGCATATTTTTCACACCTTCATGCACTTCGTATTTTTCAAACCTTTTCATGCTCTTTGTAATTTTCACAACTTTTCATTCTTTTCATAATTTTGCACATCTTTTCATGGTCTTCATATATTTCACACCAGTCATGCTCTTCGTATTTTTCACACTTTTTCAAGCTCTTCATACTTTTCAAACCGTTTCATGCTCTTCATATTTTTCACATCTTTTCATGCTCTTCATATTTTTCACACCGTTTCATGCTCTTCATATTTTTCACACCTTTTCATGGTCTTCATTTTTACACCGTTTCATGCTCCTCATATTTTTCACACGTTTCATGCTCTTCATATTTTTACACCGTTTCATGCTCCTCCTATTTTTCACACATTTTCATTTTCTTTGTATTTTTCAGACATTTTCATGCTCTTGGTAATTTTTCACACCTTTTCATGCTTTTCGTAATTTTTCACACCTGTAAATGCTCTTCGTATATTTCACACCTTTTCATGTTCCTCATATTTTTCACACAGTTTCATGATCTTCATATTATTCACACCTTTTCATGCTCTTCATATTTTTCACACTTTTTCATGCTTTTCATATTTTTCACACAGTTTCATGCTCTTCATAATTTTCACACCTTTTCATGCTCTTCATATTTTTCACTCCGTTCTATGCTCCTCATATTTTCAGACCATTTTATGATCCTCATATTTTCACCCCGTTTCATGCTCTTCATATTTTTCAAACCATTTCATGCTCTTCGTATTTTTCACACCTTTTCATGATCTTTGTAGATTTCACACCTTTTCATGCTCTTCGTTTTTTTCACACCGTTTCATGTTCTTCATATTTTTCACAGTTTCATGCTCTTCATATTTTCACACCTTTTCATGCTCTTCATATTTTTCACACTTTTTCATGCTTTTCATATTTTTCATACAGTTTCATGCTCTTCATAATTTTCACACCTTTTCTTGCTCTTCATATTTTTCACTCCGTTCTATGCTCCTCATATTTTCAGACCTTTTCATGCTCCTCATATTTTCACACCGTTTCATGCTCTTTGTATTTTTCACACATTTTCATGCTCTTTGTATTTTTCAGACATTTTCATGCTCTTGGTAATTTTTCACACCTTTTCATGCTTTTCGTAATTTTTCACACCTTTTCATGCTCTTCATATATTTCACACCTTTTCTTGCTCTTCGTATTTTTCACACAGTTTCATGCTCTTCATATTATTCACACCTTTTCATGCTCTTCATATTTTTCACACGTTTTCATGCTTTTCATATTTTTCACACCGTTTCATGCTCTTCATATTTTTCACACAGTTTCATGCTTTTCATATTTTTCACACCTTTTCATGCTCTTCGTATTTTTCCCACCTTTTCATGCTCTTCATATTTTTCAAACCTTTTCATGCTTTTTGAATTTTTCATACATTTTCATGGTCTTCGTGTTTTTCACACATTTTCATGGTCTTCGTGTTTTTTACACTTTTTCATGGTCCTCATATTTTTCAAACCTTTTCATGCTCATCATATTTTTCACACCTTTTCATGGTCCTCGTATATTCAGACCTTTTCGTGCTCCTCGAATTTTTCACACCTTTTCATGCTCTTCGAATTTTTCACACATTTTCATGCACTTCGTTTTATCCACAACTTTTCATGCTGCTAGTGTTTTTCACACCATTTCATGCTCTTCATATTTTTCAGACCGTTTCTTGCTCCTCATATTTATCACACCTTTCTATGCTCTTCATAATTTTCACACCGTTTCATGCTCTTCATTTTTTCACACCTTTTCAGGCTCCTCATATTTTTGAGACCTTTTCATGCTCTTCGTATTTTTTCACACTTTTTAATGCTCCTCCTGTTTTCCAGACCTTTTCATGTTCCTCGTATTTTTCAGACCTTTTCATGCTCCTCGTATTTTTGACACCTTTTCATGGTCCTCATATTTTTCAGACCTTTTCATGCTCCTCATATTTTTCAGACCTTTTCATTCTCCTAGAATTTTTCAGATCTTTTCATGCTCCTAGTATTTTTCAGACCTTTTCATGGTCCTCGTATATTTCAGACTCTTCGTACTCCTCGGATTTTTCACACCTTTTCATGCTCCTCATATTTTTCCACACATTTTCATGCTCTTCGTGTTTTTCACAGCTATTCATGCTCCTCGTGTTTTTCACACCTTTTCATGCTCCTCGTATTTTTCACACCTTTTCATGCTCTTCGTATTTTTCAACCCTTTTCATGCTCTTTGAATTTTTCATACAATTTCATGCTCTTCGTGTTTTTCACACATTTTCATGCTCTTCGTGTTTTTTACACTCTTTCATGGTCCTCATATTTTTCACACCTTTTCGTGCTCTTAGTGTTTTTCACACCTTTTCTTGGTCCTCCTATATTTCAGACCTTTTCGTGCTCCTCGCATTTTTCACACCTTTTCATGCTCTTCGAATTTTTCACACATTTTCATGCACTTCGTTTTATCCACAACTTTTCATGCTGCTCGTGTTTTTCACACCATTTCATGCTCTTCATATTTTTCAGACCGTTTCATGCTCCTCCTATTTATCACACCTTTCCATGCTCTTCATAATTTTCACACCGTTTCATGCTCTTCATATTTTCACACCGTTTCATCCTCTTCATATTTTTCAGACCTTTTCATGCTCCTCGTATTTTGCCCACCGTTTCACGCTCTTCGTGTTTTCACACCATTTCAAGCCCTTTGTATTTTTCACACCTTTTCGTGCTCTTCATATTGTTCACACCTTTTCATGCTCCAAGTAATTTTTAGACATTTTCATGCTCCTCGTGTTTTTCAGAACTTTTCATGCTCCTCGTATTTTTCAGACCTTTTCATGCTCCTCGTATTTTTCAGACCTTTACATGCTCCTCGTATTTTTCACACATTTTCATGCTCTTCGTGTTTTTCACACCTATTCATGCTCCTTGTGTTTTTAACATCTTTTCATGCTCCTCGTGTTTTGCAGAGCTTTTCATGCTCCTCGTATTTTTCAGACCTTTTCATGTTCCTCGTATTTTTGACACCTTTTCAGGCTCCTCATATTTTTCAGAACTTTTCATGCTCCTGGTATTTTTCAGACCTTTTCACGCTCCTTGTATTTTTCAGATCTTTTCGGGCTCCTCCTATTTTCAGGCCTTTTCGTGCTCCTCGTATGTTTCACACCTTTTCATGCTCCTCATATATTTCACAACTTTTTATGCTCTTCATATTTTTTACATATTTCATGCTCCTCATATTTTTCATACCATTTCATGCTACTCATATTTTTCACATCTTTTCATGCTCCTCATATTTTTGACACCTTTTAAAGGTCATCATATTTTTCTACCGTTTCATGCTCTTGATATTTTCACACGGTTTCATGCTCCTCGTATTTTTCAGACCTTTTCATGCTCCTACTATTTTTCCTACCTTTTCATGCTCCTCGTATTTTTCGCACATTTTCTTTCTCATCGTATTTTTCACACCTTGTCATGCTCCTCGTATTTTTGACACCTTTAATGCTCCTCGTATTTTTCACACCTTTATATGCTCTTCGTATTTTCAATCCTTTTCATGCTCTTCGAATTTTTCACACATTTTCATGCACTTCGTGTTTTCCACATTTTTTCATGCTGCTCGTGTTTTTCACACCATTTCATGCTCTTCATATTTTTAACACCGTTTCATGCTCTTCATATTTTCACACCGTTTCATGCTCCTCATATTTTTCACACCTTTTCATGCTCCTCGTATTTTTCACACCCATTCATGCTCCTTGTATTTTTCAGACCTTTTCATGCTCTTCGTATTTTTCACACCTTTTCATGCTCCTCATATTTTTGAAACCTTTTCATGTTCCTCATATTTATCACACCGTTTCATACTCCTCATATTTTTCACACCTTTTCATGTTCCTCGTATTTTTCAAACCTTTTCATGCTCCTCATATTTTTCAGACATTTTCATGCTCCTAGTATTGTTCACACCTTTTCATGCTCCTCGTTTTTTTCACACCTTTTCATATTCCTCGTATTTTTCACACCTATTCATGCTCCTTGTATTTTTCAGACCTTTCGTGCTCCTCGTGTTTTTCACAGCATTTCATGCTTTCGCATTTTTAACACCGTTTCATGCTCCTCGTATTTTTCACACCTTGTCATGCACTTTGTATTTTTCAAACCTTTTCATGCTCTTTGTATTTTTCACAACTTTTCATGCTTTTCATAATTTTTCACACCTTTTCATTGTCTTCGTATATTTCACACCAGTCATGCTCTTTGTATTTTTCACACCTTTTCAAGCTCTTCATACTTTTAAAACCATTTCATGTTCTTCATATTTTTCACACAGTTTCATGCTCTTCATATTTTCACACCTTTTCATGCTCTTCATATTTTTCACACTTTTTCATGCTTTTCATATTTTTCATACAGTTTCATGCTCTTCATAATTTTCACACCTTTTCTTGCTCTTCATATTTTTCACTCCGTTCTATGCTCCTCATATTTTCAGACCTTTTCATGCTCCTCATATTTTCACACCGTTTCATGCTCTTTGTATTTTTCACACATTTTCATGCTCTTTGTATTTTTCAGACATTTTCATGCTCTTGGTAATTTTTCACACCTTTTCATGCTTTTCGTAATTTTTCACACCTTTTCATGCTCTTCATATATTTCACACCTTTTCTTGCTCTTCGTATTTTTCACACAGTTTCATGCTCTTCATATTATTCACACCTTTTCATGCTCTTCATATTTTTCACACGTTTTCATGCTTTTCATATTTTTCACACCGTTTCATGCTCTTCATATTTTTCACACAGTTTCATGCTCTTCATATTTTTCACACCTTTTCATGCTCTTCATATTTTTCACACGTTTTCATGCTTTTCATATTTTTCACACAGTTTCATGCTTTTCATATTTTTCACACCTTTTCATGCTCTTCATATTTTTCACACTTTTTCATGCTTTTCATATTTTTCACACAGTTTCATGCTCATCATAATTTTCACACCTTTTCATGCTCTTCATATTTTTCACTCCGTTCTATGCTCCTCATATTTTCAGACCATTTTATGATCCTCATATTTTCACCCCGTTTCATGCTCTTCATATTTTTCAAACCATTTCATGCTCTTCGTATTTTTCACACCTTTTCATGATCTTTGTATATTTCACACCTTTTCATGCTCTTCGTTTTTTTCACACCGTTTCATGTTCTTCATATTTTTCACAGTTTCATGCTCTTCATATTTTCACACCTTTTCATGCTCTTCATATTTTTCACACTTTTTCATGCTTTTCAAACAGTTTCATGCTCTTCATAATTTTCACACCTTTTCTTGCTCTTCATATTTTTCACTCCATTCTATGCTCCTCATATTTTCAGACCTTTTCATGCTCCTCATATTTTCACACCGTTTCATGCTCTTTGTATTTTTCACACATTTTCATGGTCTTTGTATTTTTCAGATATTTTCATGCTCTTGGTAATTTTTCACACCTTTTCATGCTTTTCGTAATTTTTCACACCTTTTCATGCTCTTCATATATTTCACACCTTTTCTTGCTCTGCGTATTTTTCACACCATTTCATGCTCTTCAGATTTTTCACACCTTTTCATGCTCTTCATATTTTTCACACGTTTTCATGCTTTTCATATTTTTCAAACCGGTTCATGCTCTTCATATTTTTCACACAGTTTCTTGCTCTTCATATTTTTCACACCTTTTCATGCTCTTCATATTTTTCACACGTTTTCATGCTTTTCATATTTTCAACACAGTTTCATGTTTTTCATATTTTTCACACCTTTTCATGCTCTTCGTATTTTTCCCACCTTTTCATGCTCTTCATATTTTTCAAACCTTTTCATGCTTTTTGAATTTTTCATACATTTTCATGGTCTTCGTGTTTTTCACACATTTTCATGCTCTTCGTGTTTTTTACACTTTTTATGGTCCTCATATTTTTCAAACCTTTTCATGCTCATCATAGTTTTCACACCTTTTCATGGTCCTCGTATATTCAGACCTTTTCGTGCTCCTCGGATTTTTCACACCTTTTCATGCTCTTCGAATTTTTCACACATTTTCTTGCACTTCGTTTTATCCACAACTTTTCATGCTGCTAGTGTTTTTCACACCGTTTCATGCTCTTCATATTTTTCACACAGTTTCATGCTCTTCATATTTTTCACACCTTTTCATGCTCTTCATATTTTTCACACGTTTTCATGCTTTTCATATTTTTCACACAGTTTCATGCTTTTCATATTTTTCACACAGTTTAATGCTCTTCATATTTTTCACACTTTTTCATGCTTTTCATATTTTTCACACAGTTTCATGCTCTTCATAATTTTCACACCTTTTCATGCTCTTCATATTTTTCACTCCGTTCTATGCTCCTCATATTTTCAGACCATTTTATGATCCTCATATTTTCACCCCGTTTCATGCTCTTCATATTTTTCAAACCATTTCATGCTCTTCGTATTTTTCACACCTTTTCACGATCTTTGTATATTTCACACCTTTTCATGCTCTTCGTTTTTTTCACACCGTTTCATGTTCTTCATATTTTTCACAGTTTCATGCTCTTCATATTTTCACACCTTTTCATGCTCTTCATATTTTTCACACTTTTTCATGCTTTTCAAACAGTTTCATGCTCTTCATAATTTTCACACCTTTTCTTGCTCTTCATATTTTTCACTCCATTCTATGCTCCTCATATTTTCCGACCTTTTCATGCCCCTCATATTTTCACACCGTTTCATGCTCTTTGTATTTTTCACACATTTTCATGGTCTTTGTATTTTTCAGACATTTTCATGCTCTTGGTAATTTTTCACACCTTTTCATGCTTTTCGTAATTTTTCACACCTTTTCATGCTCTTCATATATTTCACACCTTTTCTTGCTCTTCGTATTTTTCACACAGTTTCATGCTCTTCATATTATTCACACCTTTTCATGCTCTTCATATTTTTCACACGTTTTCATGCTTTTCATATTTTTCACACCGTTTCATGCTCTTCATATTTTTCACACAGTTTCTTGCTCTTCATATTTTTCACACCTTTTCATGCTCTTCATATTTTTCACACATTTTCATGCTTTTCATATTTTTCACACAGTTTCATGCTTTTCATATTTTTCACACCTTTTCTTGCTCTTCGTATTTTTCCCACCTTTTCATGCTCTTCATATTTTTCAAACCTTTTCATGCTTTTTGAATTTTTCATACATTTTCATGGTCTTCGTGTTTTTCACACATTTTCATGGTCTTCGTGTTTTTTACACTTTTTCATGGTCCTCATATTTTTCAAACCTTTTCATGCTCATCATAGTTTTCACACCTTTTCATGGTCCTCGTATATTCAGACCTTTTTGTGCTCCTCGGATTTTTCACACCTTTTCATGCTCTTCGAATTTTTCACACATTTTCATGCACTTCGTTTTATCCACAACTTTTCATGCTGCTAGTGTTTTTCACACCATTTCATGCTCTTCATATTTTTCAGACCGTTTCTTGCTCCTCATATTTATCACACCTTTCTATGCTCTTCATAATTTTCACACCGTTTCATGCTCTTCATTTTTTCACACCTTTTCAGGCTCCTCATATTTTTGAGACCTTTTCATGCTCTTCGTATTTTTCACACTTTTTAATGCTCCTCCTGTTTTCCAGACCTTTTCATGTTCCTCGTATTTTTCAGACCTTTTCATGCTCCTCGTATTTTTGACACCTTTTCATGGTCCTCATATTTTTCAGACCTTTTCATGCTCCTCATATTTTTCAGACCTTTTCATTCTCCTAGAATTTTTCAGATCTTTTCATGCTCCTAGTATTTTTCACACCTTTTCATGCTCC
Organism: Dama dama; assembly: GCF_033118175.1. Taxonomy (NCBI): domain Eukaryota; kingdom Metazoa; phylum Chordata; class Mammalia; order Artiodactyla; family Cervidae; genus Dama; species Dama dama. Next base: position 750,028 of record NW_026871020.1, on the reverse strand, counting down.
TCGTATTTTTCACACCTTTAATGCTCCTCGTATTTTTCACACCTTTACATGCTCTTCGTATTTTTCAAACCTTTTAATGCTCTTCGAATTTTTCACACATTTTCATGCACTTCGTGTTTTCCACATTTTTTCATGCTGCTCGTGTTTTTCACACCATTTCATGCTCCTCATATTTTTAACACCGTTTCATGCTCTTCATATTTTCACACCGTTTCATGCTCCTCGTATTTTTCACTCCTTTTCATGCTTCTCGTATTTTTCACACCCTTTCATGCTCCTTGTGTTTTTCAGACCTTTTCATGCTCTTCGTATTTTTCACAGCATTTCATGCTTTTGCATTTTTCACACCATTGCATGCTCCTCGTATTTTTCACATCTTTTCATGCACTTCGTATTTTTCAAACCTTTTCATTCTCTTTGTATTTTTCACAACTTTTCATGCATTTCATAATTTTTCACACCTTTTCATGGTCTTCGTAGATTTCACACCAGTCATGCTCTTCGTATTTTTCACACCTTTTCAAGCTCTTCGTACTTTTCAAACCGTTTCTTGCTCTTCATATTTTTCACATATTTTCATGCTCTAAATATTTTTCACATCTCTTCATGCGCTTCATATTTTTCACATCTTTTCATCCTCTTCATATTTTTCCCAACTTTTCATGCTCTTCATATTTTTTACATATTTCATGCTCCTCATATTTTTCATACCATTTCATGTTCCTCATATTTTTCACATCTTTTCATGCTCCTCATATTTTTGACACCTTTTAAAGGTCTTCATATTTTTCACACTGTTTCATGCTCTTTATATTTTCACACCGTTTCATGTTCCTCGTATTTTTCAGACCTTTTCATGCTCCTACTAGATTTCCCACCTTTTCATGCTCCTTGTATTTTTAGCAGATTTTCTTTCTCATCGTATTTTTCACACCTTTTCATGCTCCTCGTATTTTTCACATCTTTAATGCTCCTCGTATTTTTCACACCTTTAAATGCTCTTCGTGTTTTTCAAACCTTTTAATGCTCTTCAAATTTTTCACACATTTTCATGCACTTCGTGTTTTCCACATTTTTTCATGCTGCTCGTGTTTTTCACAACGTTTCATGCTCTTCATATTTTTAACACCGTTTCATGCTCTTCATATTGCTCACACCTTTTCATGCTCCACATATTTTTCAGACCTTTCATGCTCCTCGTGTTTTTCAGAACTTTTAATGCTCCTCATATTTTTCAGACCTTTTCATGCTCCTCGTATTTTTTAGACCTTTTCATGCTCCTCGTGTTTTTCAGAACTTTTCATGCTCCTCGTATTTTTCACACCGTTTCATGCTCCTCGTATTTTTCACACCTTTTCATGCACTTTGTATTTTTCAAACCTTTTCATGCTCTTTGTATTTTTCACAACTTTTCATGCTTTTCATAATTTTTCACACCTTTTCATTGTCTTCGTATATTTCACACCAGTCATGCTCTTTGTATTTTTCACACCTTTTCAAGCTCTTCATACTTTTCAAACCATTTCATGCTCTTCATATTTTCACATCTTTTCATGCTCTTCATATTTTTTACATATTTCATGCTTCTCATATTTTTCATACCATTTCATGCTCCTCATATTTTTCACATCTTTTCATGCTCCTCATATTTTTGACACCTTTTAAAGGTCTTCATATTTTTCACACCGTTTCATGTTCCTCGTATTTTTCAGACCTTTTCATGCTCCTACTATTTTTCCCACCTTTTCATGCTCCTCGTATTTTTAGCACATTTTCTTTCTCATCGTATTTTTCACACCTTTTCATGCTCCTCGTATTTTTCACACCTTTAATGCTCCTCGTATTTTTCACACCTTTACATGTTTTTCGTATTTTTCAAACCTTTTCATGCTCTTCGTATTTTCACACATTTTCATGCACTTCGTAGTTTTCACACCTTTTCATTCTCCTCATATTTTTCAGACCTTTTCATACTCCTCGTATTTGCAGACCTTTTCGTACTCCTCGTGTTTTTCACACCATTTCATGCTCCTCATATATTTCACAACTTTTCATGCTCTTTATATTATTGACATATTTTAATGCTCCTCATATTTTTCCCATCTTTTCATGCTCCTCATATTTTTGACACGTTTAAAAGGTCTTCATATTTTTCACACTGTTTCATGATCTTCATATTTTCACATCTTTTCATGCTCTTCAAATTTTTTAGACCTTTTCATGCTCCTGTTTATTTCACACCTTTTCATGCTCCTCGTATTTTTCAGACCTTTTCATGCTCCTACTATTGTTCACACCTTTTCATGCTTCTTGTATTTTTCGCACATTTTCTTTCTCATCGTATTTTTCACACCTTTTCATGCTCCTTGTATTTTTCACACCTTTTCATGCTCTTCGTACTTTTCACACCTTTTCATGCTCTTCGTATTTTTCCCACCTTGTCATGCCAGTCGTATTTTTTAGAACTTTTCATGGTCCTCATATATTTCAGACCTTTTCGTGCTCCTCGGATTTTTCACATCTTTTCATGCTCCTCGTATTTTACAGACCTTTTCATGCTCCTTGTATTGTTCCCACCTTTTCATGCTCTTCGTGTTTTTCAAACCTTTTCATGCTCTTCGAATTTTTATACATTTTCATGCTCTTCGTGTTTTTCACACATTTTCATGCTCTTCGTGTTTTTTACAATTTTTCATGCTCCTCATATATTTCACACCTTTTCATGCTCCTCATATTTTTAACATTTTTCATGCTCCTCGTATTTTTCTGACCTTTACATGCTCCTCATATTTTATAGACCTTTTCATGCTCCTCGTATTTTTCAGATCTTTTCATGGTCCTCGTACTTTCAGACCTTTTTGTGCTCCTCGTATTTTTCACACCTTTTCATGCTCCTCATATATTTAACAACTTTTCATGCTCTTCATATTTTTGACACATTTTCATGCTCCTCCTATTTTTCATACCGTTTCATGCTCCTTATATTTTTCACATCTTTTCATGGTCCTCATATTTCTGACACATTTTAAAGGTCTTCATGTTTTTCACACCGTTTCATGCTCTTTATATTTTCACACCGTTTCACGCTCCTCACATTTTTTAGACCGTTTCATGCTCCTCATATTTTTCAGACCTTTATATGCTCCTCGTATTTTTCACACCTTTTCATGCTCCTCGTATTTTACAGAGCTTTTCATGCTCCTTGTTTTTCTCACACCTTTTAATGCTCTACGTATTTTTCACAACTTTTCATGGTCCTCATATTTTTCAGACCTTTTCATGCTCCTACTATTTTTAACACCTTTTCATGCTCCTCGTATTTTTCACACCTTTAATGCTCCTCGTATATTTCACACCTTTACATGCTCTTCGTATTTTGCAAACCTTTTCATGCTCTTCGAATTTTTACACATTTACATGCACTTCGTGTTTTCCACAACTTTTCATGCTGCTCGTGTTTTTCACACCATTTCATGCTCTTCATATTTTTCAGACCGTTTCATGCTCCTCAAATTTTTCACACCTTTCCATGCTCCTCGTATTTTTCGTACCTTTTCATGCTCCTGTATTTTTCACACTGTTTCATGCTTTTCATGTTTTTCACACCTATTCATGCTCCTCGTGTTTTTCACAGCTTTTCATGCTCCTTTCATTTTTCACATATTTTCATGCTCCTCGTATTTTTCACACCTTTTCATGCTCCTTATATTTTTCACACCTTTTCATGCTCCTCGTATTTTTCACACATTTTCATGCACTTTATGTTTTTCCACACCGTTTCCTGCTCCTCCTATTTTTCAGACCGTTTCATGCTCCTCATATTTTTGATACCTTTTGAAGCTCTTCATATTTTTCACACCTTTTCATGCTCCTCCTATTTTTCAGACGGTTTCATGCTAATATTATTAACACGTTTTGAAGCTCTTCATATTTTTCACTCCTTTTAATGCTCTCCATGTTTTTCAACACCGTTTCATGCTGCTCCTATTTTACAGATAGTTTTGTGCTCCTCATATTTTTCAGACCGTTTCATGCTCCTCATAGATTTGAAGCCTTTTGAAGCTCTTTGTATTTTTCACACCTTTTAGGCCCTGCATGTTTTTCAACACAATTTCATGCTCCTCCTATTTTTCAGACCATTTCATGCTCCTCTTTTTTTTTGAGACCGTTTCATGCTCCTCATATTTTTGACACCTTTTGAAGCTTTTCATATTATTCACACCTTTTCAGGCTCTTCATGTTCTCAACATTGTTTCATGCTCCTCTTATTTTTCAGACCGTTTCATGCTCCTCATATTTTTCAGACCGTTACATGCTCCTCATATTTTTGAAAGCTTTTGAAGCTCTTCATATTTTTCACACCTTTTCATACTCTTCATGTTTTTCAACACCGTTTCATGCTCTTCCTATATTGCAGACCGTTATATGCTCCTCATATTTTTCAGACCGTTTAATGATCCTCAAATTTTTGACACCTTTTGAAGCTCTTCATATTTTTCACAACTTTTCATGCTTTTCATGTTTTTCAACACCGTTTCATTCTCCTCCTATTTTTCAGACCGTTTCATGCTCCTCACATTTTTGACACCTTTTGAAACTCTTCATATTTTTCACTCCTTTTCAGGCTGTTCATATTTTGCAACACCGTTTCGTGCTCCTCCTATTTTTCAGACCGTTTCATGCTCCTCATATTGTTAACACCTTTTGAAGCTCTTCATGTTTTTCAACACCGTTTCATGCTCCTCCTATTTTTCAGACCATTTCATGCTCCTCATATATTTAAGACCGTTTCATGCTCCTCATATTTTTGACACCTTTTGAAGCTCTTCATATTATTCACACATTTTCAGGCTCTTTATGTTCTCAACAGCGTTTCATGCTCCTCCTATTTTTCAGACCGTTTCTTTCTCCTCATATTTTTGACACCTTTTGAAGCTCTTCATATTCTTCACACCTTTTCATGCTCTTTATGTTTTTCAACACCGTTTCATGCTCCTCCTATTTTTCAGACAGTTTCGTGCTCCTCCTATTTTTCAGACCGTTTTGTGCTCCTCTTATTTTTCAGACCGTTTCTTTCTGCTCATATTTTTGACACCTTTAGAACCTCTTCATATTTTTCACACCTTTTCAGGGACTTCGTATTTTTCAACACTTCTTCAGGCTCCTCCTATTTTTCAGACTGTTTTATGCTCCTCATATTTTTGACACCTTTTGAAGCTCTTCATATTTTTCATACCTTTTCAGGCTCTTCAGGTTTCTCAACAACGCTTCATGCTCCTCGTATATTTCAGAATGTTTCATGCTCCTCATATTTTTGACACCTTTTGAAGCTCTTCATATTTTTCACACCTTTTCAGGCTCTTCATGTTTTTGAACAACCCTTCATGCTCCTCCTATATTTCAGACCGTTTCATGCTCCTCATATTTTTGACACCTTTTGAAGCTCTTCATATTTTTCACACCTTTTCAGGCTCTTCATGTTTTTCAACACCTCCTCAGGGTCCTCCTATTTTTCAGACTGTTTCATGCTCCTCCTATATTTCAGACCGTTTCATGCTCCTCATATTTTTGACACCTTTAGATCCTCTTTATATTTTTCACACCTTTTCAGGGTCTTCATGTTTTTCAACACTTCTTCAGGCTCCTCCTATTTTTCAGACTGTTTTATGCTCCTCATATTTTTGACACCTTTTGAAGCTCTTCATATTTTTCACACCATTTCAGGCTCTTCATGTGTTTCATTACCGCTTCATGCTCCTCCTATTTTTCAGACCGTTTCATGCTCCTCATATTTTTGACACCTTTTGAACCTCTTCATATATTTCACACCTTTCAGGCTCTTCAAGTTTTTCACACCGTTTCATGCTCCTCATAATTTTGACACCTTTTGAAGCTCTTCATATATTTCACACATTTTTAGGCTTTTCATGTTTTTCACATCGCTTCATGCTTCTCATAATTTTCAGACAGTTTCATGCTCCTCATATTTTTGACACCTTTTGAAGCTCTTCATATTTTTCACACCTTTTCAGGCTCTTCAGGTTTTTCAACACCGCTTCATGCTCCTACTATATTACAGACCGTTTCATGCTCCTCATATTTTTGACACCTTTAGAACCTCTTCATATTTTTCACACCTTTTCAAAGTCTTTTTGTTTTTCAAAACTTCTTCAGGCTCCTCCTATTTTTCAGACTGTTTTATGCTCCTCATATTTTTGATACCTTTTGAAGCTCTTCATTTTTTTCACACCTTTTCAGGGTCTATATGTTTTTGAACACCGTTTCATGCTCCTCCTATTTTTCAGACCATTTCATGCTCCTCATATTTTTGACACCTTTTGAAGCTCTTCATATATTTCACATCTTTTCAGGCTCTTCATGTTTTTCAACACCTCTTCATGCTCCTCCTATATTTCAGACCGTTTCATGCTCCTCATATTTTTGACACCTTTTGAAGCTCTTCATATTTTTCATACCTTTTCAGGCTCTTCATGTTCTCAACACAGTTTCATGCTCCTCCTATTTTTCAGACCGTTTCAAGCTCCTCATATATTTGACACCTTTTGAAGCTCTTCATATTTTTAAAACCAATTCATGCTACTCCTATTGTTCAGACCGTTTCATGCTCCTCATATTTTTGACACCTTTTGAAGCTCTTCATATTTTTCACACCATTCCAAACTCTTCATGTTTCTCAACACCGTTTCATGCTTCGCCTATTTTTCCGACCATTTCATGCTCCTAATATATTTGACACCTTTTGAAGCTATTTATATTTTTCACATCTTTTCAGGCTCTACATGTTTTTGAACACTGCTTCATGCTTCTCCTATTTTTCAGACCGTTTCATGCTCCTCATATTTTTGACACCTTTTGAAGCTCTTCATATTTTTCACACCTTTTCATGCTCTTCATCTTTTTTAACACCGTTTCATGCTCCACCTATTTTTCAGACCGATTCATGCTCCTCCTATTTTTCAGACCGTTTCATGCTCCTCATATTTTTGACACCTTTTGAAGCTCTTCGTATTTTTCACACCTTTTCATGCTCTTCATCTTTTTTAACACCGTTTCATGCTCCACCTATTTTTCAGACCGATTCATGCTCCTCCTATTTTTCAGACCGTTTCATGCTCCTCATATTTTTCACACCTTTTGAAGCTCTTCATATTTTTCATACCTTTTCAGGCTCTTCATGTTTTTCAACACCACTTCATGCTCCTCCTATTTTTCAGACCGTTACATGCTCCTCATATATTTGACACCTTTTGAAGCTCTTCATATATTTCACAACTTTTCATGCTCTTCATGTTTTTCAACACCGTTTCATACTCCTCCTTTTTTTCAGACTGTTTCAAGCTCCTCATATTTTTACAACCTTCTGAAGCTCTTCGTATTTTTCACAACTTTTCAGCCTCTTCCTCTTTTTGAACAGCGTTTCATGCTCCTCATATTTTTCACACCTTTTGAAGCTCTTCATATATTTCACACCTTTTCATGCTCTTCATGATTTCAACACCGTTTCATGCTCCTCCTATTTTTCAGACCGTTTCATGCTCCTCATATTTTTGACACCTTTTGAAGCTCTTCATATTTTACACACATTTTCAGGCTCTTCATGTTTTTCAACATCGTTTCTTGCTCCTCCTATTTTTCAGACCGTTTCATGCTCCTCATATGTTTGACACCTTTTGAAGCTCTTCATATTTTTCACACCATTCCAGACTCTTCACCTTTCTCAACACCGTTTCATGCTTCTCCTATTTTTCAGACCATTTCATGCTCCTAAAATATTTGACCCCTTTTGAAGCTCTTCATATTTTTCACACCTTTTCAGTGTCTATGTGTTATGGAAATCCATTTCATGCTCCTCCTACTTTTCAGACCGTTTCATGCTCCTCATATTTTTGACACCTTTTGAAGCTCTTCATATTTTTCATACCTTTTCAGGCTCTTCATGTTCTCAACACAGTTTCATGCTCCTCCTATTTTTCAGACCGTTTCAAGCTCCTCATATATTTGACACCTTTTGAAGCTCTTCATATTTTTAAAACCAATTCATGCTACTCCTATTGTTCAGACCGTTTCATGCTCCTCATATTTTTGACACCTTTTGAAGCTCTTCATATTTTTCACACCATTCCAAACTCTTCATGTTTCTCAACACCGTTTCATGCTTCGCCTATTTTTCCGACCATTTCATGCTCCTAATATATTTGACACCTTTTGAAGCTATTTATATTTTTCACATCTTTTCAGGCTCTACATGTTTTTGAACACTGCTTCATGCTTCTCCTATTTTTCAGACCGTTTCATGCTCCTCATATTTTTGACACCTTTTGAAGCTCTTCATATTTTTCACACCTTTTCATGCTCTTCATCTTTTTTAACACCGTTTCATGCTCCACCTATTTTTCAGACCGATTCATGCTCCTCCTATTTTTCAGACCGTTTCATGCTCCTCATATTTTTGACACCTTTTGAAGCTCTTCGTATTTTTCACACCTTTTCATGCTCTTCATCTTTTTTAACACCGTTTCATGCTCCACCTATTTTTCAGACCGATTCATGCTCCTCCTATTTTTCAGACCGTTTCATGCTCCTCATATTTTTCACACCTTTTGAAGCTCTTCATATTTTTCATACCTTTTCAGGCTCTTCATGTTTTTCAACACCACTTCATGCTCCTCCTATTTTTCAGACCGTTACATGCTCCTCATATATTTGACACCTTTTGAAGCTCTTCATATATTTCACAACTTTTCATGCTCTTCATGTTTTTCAACACCGTTTCATACTCCTCCTTTTTTTCAGACTGTTTCAAGCTCCTCATATTTTTACAACCTTCTGAAGCTCTTCGTATTTTTCACAACTTTTCAGCCTCTTCCTCTTTTTGAACAGCGTTTCATGCTCCTCATATTTTTCACACCTTTTGAAGCTCTTCATATATTTCACACCTTTTCATGCTCTTCATGATTTCAACACCGTTTCATGCTCCTCCTATTTTTCAGACCGTTTCATGCTCCTCATATTTTTGACACCTTTTGAAGCTCTTCATATTTTACACACATTTTCAGGCTCTTCATGTTTTTCAACATCGTTTCTTGCTCCTCCTATTTTTCAGACCGTTTCATGCTCCTCATATGTTTGACACCTTTTGAAGCTCTTCATATTTTTCACACCATTCCAGACTCTTCACCTTTCTCAACACCGTTTCATGCTTCTCCTATTTTTCAGACCATTTCATGCTCCTAAAATATTTGACCCCTTTTGAAGCTCTTCATATTTTTCACACCTTTTCAGTGTCTATGTGTTATGGAAATCCATTTCATGCTCCTCCTACTTTTCAGACCGTTTCATGCTCCTCATATTTTTGACACCTTTTGAAGCTCTTCATATTTTTCACACCTTTTCAATCTCTTTGTATTTTTCACACTTTTTCGTGCTCTTCATATTGTTCACACCTTTTCATGCTCCAAGAATTTTTTAGACCTTTTCATGCTCCTCGTGTTTTTCATAACTTTTCATGCTTCTCGTATTTTTCAGACCCTTTCATGCTCCTCGTATTTTTCAGACCTTTTCATGCTCCTCGTATTTTTCAGACCTTTTCATGCTCCTCGTGTTTTGCAGACATTTTCATGCTCGTCGTATTTTTCAGACCTTTTCATGCTCCTCGTATTTTTCAGACCTTTTCATGCTCTTCCTATTTTCAGACCTTTTCGTGCTCCTCATATTTTTCATACCATTTCATGCTACTCATATTTTTCACATCTTTTCATACTCCTCATATTTTTGACACCTTTTAAAGGTCTTCATATTTTTCACACCGTTTCATGCTCTTTATATTTTCACACCGTTTCATGTTCCTCGTATTTTTCAGACCTTTTCATGCTCCTACTATTTTTCCCACCTGTTCATGCTCCTCGTATTTTTCTCACATTTCCTTTCTCATCGTATTTTTCACACCTTTTCATGCTCCTCGTATTTTTCACACCTTTAATGCTCCTCATATTTTTCACACCTTTACATGCTCTTCGTGTTTTTCAAACCTTTTAATGCTCTTCGAATTTTTCACACATTTTCATGCACTTCGTGTTTTCCACATTTTTTCATGCTGCTCGTGTTTTTCACACCGTTCCATGCTCCTCATATTTTTAACACCATTTCATGCTCTTCATATTTTCACACCGTTTCATGCTCCTCGTATTTTTCACACCTTTTCATGCTCCTCGTATTTTTCACACCCTTTCATGCTACTTGTGTTTTTCAGACCTTTTCATGCTCTTCGTATTTTTCACAGCATTTCATGCTTCCGCATTTTTCCCACCATTGCATGCTCCTCGTATTGTTCACACCTTTTCATGCACTTCATATTTTTCAAACCTTTTCATTCTCTTTGTATTTTTCACAACTTTTCATGCATTTCATAATTTTTCACATCTTTTCATGGTCTTCGTAGATTTCACACCAGTCATGCTCTTCATATTTTTCACACATTTTCAAGCTCTTCATACTTTTCAAACCGATTCTTGCTCTTCATATTTTTCACATCTTTTCATGCTCTAAATATTTTTCACATCTCTTCATGTGCTCCATATTTTTCACACCATTTCATGGGCTTCATTTTTACACCGTTTCATGCTCCTCATATTTTTCACACCGTTTCATGCTCTTCGTATTTTTCACACATTTTCATGCTCTTTGTATTTTTCAGACATTTTCATGCTCTTGGTAATTTTTCACACCGTTTCATGCTCTTCGTATTTTTCACACATTTCCATGCTCTTTGTATTTTTCAGACATTTTCATTCTCTTGGTAATTTTTCACACCTTTTTATGCTCTTCGTATATTTCACACTTTTTCATGCTCTTCATATTTTTCACACCTTTTCATGTTCCTCATATTTTTGAAACCGTTTCATGCTCCTCATATTTATCACACCGTTTCATACTCCACATATTTTTCACACCTTTTCATGCTCATCGTATTTTTCCGACATTTTCATGCTCCTAGTATTGTTCACACCTTTTCATTCTCCTCGTATTTTTCACACCTTTTCATGCTCCTCGTATTTTTCACACCTTTTCATGCTCCTCGTATTTTTCAGACCTTTTCCTGCTCCTCGTATTTTTCACAGCATTTCATGCTTTCACATTTTTCACACTGTTTCATGCTCCTCGTATTTTTCACACCTTTTCATGCACTTTGTATTTTTCAAACCTTTTCATGCTCTTTGTATTTTTCACAACTTTTCATGCTTTTCATAATTTTTCACACCTTTTCATTGTCTTCGTATATTTCACACCCATCATGCTCTTTGTATTTTTCACACCTTTTCAAGCTTTTCATACTTTTCAAACCATTTCATGATCTTCATATTTTTCACATCTTTTCATCCTCTTCATATTTTTCACAACTTTTCATGCTCTTCATATTTTTTACATATTTCATGCTCCTCATATTTTTCATACCATTTCATGCTCCTCATATTTTTCACATCTTTTCATGCTCCTCATATTTTTGACACCTTTTAAAGGTCTTCATATTTTTCACACCGTTTCATGCTCTTTATATTTTCACACTGTTTCATGTTCCTCGTATTTTTCAGACCTTTTCATGCTCCTACTATTTTTCCCACCTTTTCATGCTCCTTGTATTTTTAGCACATTTTCTTTCTCATCGTATTTTTCACACCTTTTCATGCTCCTCGTATTTTTCTCACCTTTAATGCTCCTCGTATTTTTCACACCTTTACATGCTCTTCGTGTTTTTCAAACCTTTTAATGCTCTTCGAATTTTTCACACATTTGCATGCACTTCGTGTTTTCCACATTGTTTCATGCTGCTCATGTTTTTCACACCGTTTCATGCTCTTCATATTTTTAACATCGTTTCATGCTCTTCATATTGTTCACACCTTTTCATGCTCCACGTACTTTTCAGACCTTTTCATGCTCCTCGTGTTTTTCAGAACTTTTCATGCTCCTCATATTTTTCAGACCTTTTCATGCTCCTCGTGTTTTTCAGAACTTTTCATGCTCCTCGTATTTTTCACACCTTTTCATGCACTTTGTATTTTTCAAACCTTTTCATGCTCTTTGTATTTTTCACAACTTTTCATGCTTTTCATAATTTTTCACACCTTTTCATTGTCTTCGTATATTTCACACCAGTCATGCTCTTTGTATTTTGCACAACTTTTCATGCTCTTTATACTTTTCAAACCATTTCATGCTCTTCATATTTTTCACAACTTTTCATGCTCTTCATATTTTTTACATATTTCATGCTTCTCATATTTTTCATACCATTTCATGCTCCTCATGTTTTTCACATCTTTTCATACTCCTCATATTTTTGACACCTTTTAAAGGTCTTCATATTTTTCACACCGTTTCATGCTCTTTATATTTTCACACCGTTTCATGTTCCTCGTATTTTTCAGACCTTTTCATGCTCCTACTATTTTTCCCACCTTTTCATGCTCCTCGTATTTTTAGCACATTTTCTTTCTCGTCGTATTTTTCACACCTTTTCATGCTCCTCGTATTTTTCACACCTTTAATTCTCTTCGTATTTTTCACACCTTTACATGCTCTTCGTATTTTTCAAACCTTTTCATGCTCTTCGAATTTTTCACACATTATCATGCACCTCGTGTTTTCCACATTTTATCTTGCTGCTCGTGTTTTTCACACCGTTTCATGCTCTTCATATTTTTAACACCGTTTCATGCTCTTCATAATTTCACAACGTTTCATGCTCCTCATATTTTTCACACCTTTTCATGCTTCTCATATTTTTCAGATCTTTTCATGCTTCTCGTATTTTTCAGATATTTCATGCTCCTAGTATTTTTCACACCTTTTCATGCACCTCGTATTTTTCACACCTTTTCATGCTCTTTGTAGTTTTCACACCTTTTCATATTCCTCATATTTTTCAGACCTTTTCATGCTCCTACTATTTTTCCCACCTTTTCATGCTCCTCGTATTTTTAGCACATTTTCTTTCTCATTGCATTTTTCACACCTTTTCATGCTCCTCGTATTTTTCACACCTTTAATGCTCCTCGTATTTTTCACACCTTTACATGCTCTTCGTATTTTTCAAACCTTTTCATGCTCTTCGAATTTTTCACACATTTTCATGCACTTCGTAGTTTTCACACCTTTTCATGCTCCTCATATTTTTCAGACCTTTTCGTACTCCTCGTATTTGCAGACCTTTTCGTACTCCTCGTGTTTTTCACACCTTTTCATGCTCCTCATATATTTCACAACTTTTCATGCTCTTCATATTATTGACATATTTTAATGCTCCTCATATTTTTCACATCTTTTCATGCTCCTCATATATTTGACACGTTTAAAAGGTCTTCATATTTTTCACACTGTTTCATGATCTTCATATTTTCACACCGTTTCATCCTCCTCAAATTTTTTAGACCTTTTCATGCTCCTGTTTTTTTCACACCTTTTCATGCTCCTCGTATTTTTCAGACCTTTTCATGCTCCTACTATTGTTCACACCTTTTCATGCTCCTTGTATTTTTCACACCTTTTCATGCTCTTTGTATTTTTCACACCTTTTCATGCTCCTCATATTTTTCACACCTTTTCATGCTCTTCATATTTTTCCCACCTTGTCATGCCAGTCGTATTTTTTAGAACTTTTCATGGTCCTCGTATATTTCAGACCTTTTCGGGCTCCTCGGATTTTTCACATCTTTTCATGCTCCTCGTATTTTACAGACCTTTTCATGCTCCTTGTATTGTTCCCACCTTTTCATGCTCTTCGTGTTTTTCAAACCTTTTCATTCTCTTCGAATTTTTATACATTTTCATGCTCTTCGTGTTTTTCACACATTTTCATGCTCTTCGTGTTTTTTACACTTTTTCATGCTCCTCATATATTTCACACCTTTTCATGCTCCTCATATTTTTCACACCTTTTCATGCTCCTCATATTTTTCACACCTTTTCATGCTCCTCGTATGTTTCTGACCTTTACATGCTCCTCATATTTTATAGACCTTTTCATGCTCCTCGTATTTTTCAGACCTTTTCATGGTCCTCGTACTTTCAGACCTTTTTGTGCTCCTCGTATTTTTCACACCTTTTCATGCTCCTCATATATTTCACAACTTTTCATGCTCTTCATATTTTTGACACATTTTCATGCTCCTCCTATTTTTCATACCGTTTCATGCTCCTCATATTTTTCACACCGTTTCATGCTCTTCGTATTTTTCACACATTTTCATGCTCTTTGTATTTTTCAGACATTTTCATGCTCTTGGTAATTTTTCACACCGTTTCATGCTCTTTGTATTTTTCACAAATTTTCATGCTCTGTGTATTTTTCAGACATTTTCATTCTCTTGGTAATTTTTCACACCTTTTTATGCTCTTCGTATATTTGACACCTTTTCATGCTTCATATTTTTCACACCTTTTCATGTTCCTCATATTTTTGAAACCGTTTCATGCTCCTCATATTTATCACACCGTTTCATACTCCGCATATTTTTCACACCTTTTCATGCTCATCGTATTTTTCTGACATTTTCATGCTCCTAGTATTGTTCACACCTTTTCATGCTCCTCGTATTTTTCACACCTTTTCATGCTCCTCGTATTTTTTACACCTTTTCATGCTCCTCGTATTTTTCAGACCTTTTCCTGCTCCTCGTATTTTTCACAGCATTTCATGCTTTCACATTTTTCACACCGTTTCATGCTCCTCGTATTTTTCACACCTTTTCATGCACTTTGTATTTTTCAAACCTTTTCATGCTCTTTGTATTTTTCACAACTTTTCATGCTTTTCATAATTTTTCACACCTTTTCATTGTCTTCGTATATTTCACACCCATCATGCTCTTTGTATTTTTCACACCTTTTCAAGCTTTTCATACTTTTCAAACTATTTCATGCTCTTCATATTTTTCACATCTTTTCATCCTCTTCATATTTTTCACAACTTTTCATGCTCTTAATATTTTTTACATATTTCATGCTCCTCATATTTTTCATACCATTTCATGCTACTCATATTTTTCACATCTTTTCATGCTCCTCATATTTTTGACACCTTTTAAAGGTCTTCATATTTTTCACACCGTTTCATGCTCTTTATATTTTCACACTGTTTCATGTTCCTCGTATTTTTCAGACCTTTTCATGCTCCTACTATTTTTCCCACCTTTTCATGCTCCTTGTATTTTTAGCACATTTTCTTTCTCATCGTATTTTTCACACCTTTTCATGCTCCTCGTATTTTTCACACCTTTAATGCTCCTCGTATTTTTCACACCTTTACATGCTCTTCGTGTTTTTCAAACCTTTTAATGCTCTTCGAATTTTTCACACATTTGCATGCACTTCGTGTTTTCCACATTGTTTCATGCTGCTCATGTTTTTCACACCGTTTCATGCTCTTCATATTTTTAACACCGTTTCATGCTCTTCATATTGTTCACACCTTTTCATGCTCCACCTACTTTTCAGACCTTTTCATGCTCCTCGTGTTTTTCAGAACTTTTCATGCTCCTCATATTTTTCAGACCTTTTCATGCTCCTCGTGTTTTTCAGAACTTTTCATGCTCCTACTATTGTTCACACCTTTTCATGCTCCTTGTATTTTTCACACCTTTTCATGCTCTTTGTATTTTTCACACCTTTTCATGCTCCTCATATTTTTCACACCTTTTCATGCTCTTCATATTTTTCCCACCTTGTCATGCCAGTCGTATTTTTTAGAACTTTTCATGGTCCTCGTATATTTCAGACCTTTTCGGGCTCCTCGGATTTTTCACATCTTTTCATGCTCCTCGTATTTTACAGACCTTTTCATGCTCCTTGTATTGTTCCCACCTTTTCATGCTCTTCGTGTTTTTCAAACCTTTTCATTCTCTTCGAATTTTTATACATTTTCATGCTCTTCGTGTTTTTCACACATTTTCATGCTCTTCGTGTTTTTTACACTTTTTCATGCTCCTCATATATTTCACACCTTTTCATGCTCCTCATATTTTTCACACCTTTTCATGCTCCTCGTATTTTTCTGACCTTTACATGCTCCTCATATTTTATAGACCTTTTCATGCTCCTCGTATTTTTCAGACCTTTTCATGGTCCTCGTACTTTCAGACCTTTTTGTGCTCCTCGTATTTTTCACACCTTTTCATGCTCCTCATATATTTCACAACTTTTCATGCTCTTCATATTTTTGACACATTTTCATGCTCCTCCTATTTTTCATACCGTTTCATGCTCCTCATATTTTTCACACCGTTTCATGCTCTTCGTATTTTTCACATATTTTCATGCTCTTTGTATTTTTCAGACATTTTCATTCTCTTGGTAATTTTTCACACCTTTTTATGCTCTTCGTATATTTCACACCTTTTCATGCTTCGTATTTTTCACACCTTTTCATGTTCCTCATATTTTTGAAACCGTTTCATGCTCCTCATATTTATCACACCGTTTCATACTCCGCATATTTTTCACACCTTTTCATGCTCATCGTATTTTTCCGACATTTTCATGCTCCTAGTATTGTTCACACCTTTTCATGCTCCTCGTATTTTTCACACCTTTTCATGCTCCTCGTATTTTTCACACCTTTTCATGCTCCTCGTATTTTTCAGACCTTTTCCTGCTCCTCGTATTTTTCACAGCATTTCATGCTTTCACATTTTTCACACCGTTTCATGCTCCTCGTATTTTTCACACCTTTTCATGCACTTTGTATTTTTCAAACCTTTTCATGCTCTTTGTATTTTTCACAACTTTTCATGCTTTTCATAATTTTTCACACCTTTTCATTGTCTTCGTATATTTCACACCCATCATGCTCTTTGTATTTTTCACACCTTTTCAAGCTTTTCATACTTTTCAAACTATTTCATGCTCTTCATATTTTTCACATCTTTTCATCCTCTTCATATTTTTCACAACTTTTCATGCTCTTCATATTTTTTACATATTTCATGCTCCTCATATTTTTCAGACCTTTTCATGCTCCTCGTGTTTTTCAGAACTTTTCATGCTCCTCGTATTTTTCACACCTTTTCATGCACTTTGTATTTTTCAAACCTTTTCATGCTCTTTGTATTTTTCACAACTTTTCATGCTTTTCATAATTTTTCACACCTTTTCATTGTCTTCGTATATTTCACACCAGTCATGCTCTTTGTATTTTGCACAACTTTTCATGCTCTTTATACTTTTCAAACCATTTCATGCTCTTCATATTTTTCACAACTTTTCATGCTCTTCATATTTTTTACATATTTCATGCTTCTCATATTTTTCATACCATTTCATGCTCCTCATGTTTTTCACATCTTTTCATACTTCTCATATTTTTGACACCTTTTAAAGGTCTTCATATTTTTCACACCGTTTCATGCTCTTTATATTTTCACACCGTTTCATGTTCCTCGTATTTTTCAGACCTTTTCATGCTCCTACTATTTTTCCCACCTTTTCATGCTCCTCGTATTTTTAGCACATTTTCTTTCTCGTCGTATTTTTCACACCTTTTCATGCTCCTCGTATTTTTCACACCTTTAATTCTCTTCGTATTTTTCACACCTTTACATGCTCTTCGTATTTTTCAAACCTTTTCATGCTCTTCGAATTTTTCACACATTATCATGCACCTCGTGTTTTCCACATTTTATCTTGCTGCTCGTGTTTTTCACACCGTTTCATGCTCTTCATATTTTTAACACCGTTTCATGCTCTTCATAATTTCACAACGTTTCATGCTCCTCATATTTTTCACACCTTTTCATGCTTCTCATATTTTTCAGATCTTTTCATGCTTCTCGTATTTTTCAGATTTTTCATGCTCCTAGTATTTTTCACACCTTTTCATGCACCTCGTATTTTTCACACCTTTTCATGCTCTTTGTAGTTTTCACACCTTTTCATATTCCTCATATTTTTCAGACCTTTTCATGCTCCTACTATTTTTCCCACCTTTTCATGCTCCTCGTATTTTTAGCACATTTTCTTTCTCATTGCATTTTTCACACCTTTTCATGCTCCTCGTATTTTTCACACCTTTAATGCTCCTCGTATTTTTCACACCTTTACATGCTCTTCGTATTTTTCAAACCTTTTCATGCTCTTCGAATTTTTCACACATTTTCATGCACTTCGTAGTTTTCACACCTTTTCATGCTCCTCATATTTTTCAGACCTTTTCGTACTCCTCGTATTTGCAGACCTTTTCGTACTCCTCGTGTTTTTCACACCTTTTCATGCTCCTCATATATTTCACAACTTTTCATGCTCTTCATATTATTGACATATTTTAATGCTCCTCATATTTTTCACATCTTTTCATGCTCCTCATATATTTGACACGTTTAAAAGGTCTTCATATTTTTCACACTGTTTCATGATCTTCATATTTTCACACCGTTTCATCCTCCTCAAATTTTTTAGACCTTTTCATGCTCCTGTTTTTTTCACACCTTTTCATGCTCCTCGTATTTTTCAGACCTTTTCATGCTCCTACTATTGTTCACACCTTTTCATGCTCCTTGTATTTTTCACACCTTTTCATGCTCTTTGTATTTTTCACAACTTTTCATGCTCTTCATATTTTTGACACATTTTCATGCTCCTCCTATTTTTCATACCGTTTCATGCTCCTCATATTTTTCACACCGTTTCATGCTCTTCGTATTTTTCACACATTTTCATGCTCTTTGTATTTTTCAGACATTTTCATGCTCTTGGTAATTTTTCACACCGTTTCATGCTCTTTGTATTTTTCACAAATTTTCATGCTCTGTGTATTTTTCAGACATTTTCATTCTCTTGGTAATTTTTCACACCTTTTTATGCTCTTCGTATATTTCACACCTTTTCATGCTTCGTATTTTTCACACCTTTTCATGTTCCTCATATTTTTGAAACCGTTTCATGCTCCTCATATTTATCACACCGTTTCATACTCCGCATATTTTTCACACCTTTTCATGCTCATCGTATTTTTCCAACATTTTCATGCTCCTAGTATTGTTCACACCTTTTCATGCTCCTCGTATTTTTCACAGCATTTCATGCTTTCACATTTTTCACACCGTTTCATGCTCCTCGTATTTTTCACACCTTTTCATGCACTTTGTATTTTTCAAACCTTTTCATGCTCTTTGTATTTTTCACAACTTTTCATGCTTTTCATAATTTTTCACACCTTTTCATTGTCTTCGTATATTTCACACCCATCATGCTCTTTGTATTTTTCACACCTTTTCAAGCTTTTCATACTTTTCAAACTATTTCATGCTCTTCATATTTTTCACATCTTTTCATCCTCTTCATATTTTTCACAACTTTTCATGCTCTTCATATTTTTTACATATTTCATGCTCCTCATATTTTTCATACCATTTCATGCTACTCATATTTTTCACATCTTTTCATGCTCCTCATATTTTTGACACCTTTTAAAGGTCTTCATATTTTTCACACCGTTTCATGCTCTTTATATTTTCACACTGTTTCATGTTCCTCGTATTTTTCAGACCTTTTCATGCTCCTACTATTTTTCCCACCTTTTCATGCTCCTTGTATTTTTAGCACATTTTCTTTCTCATCGTATTTTTCACACCTTTTCATGCTCCTCGTATTTTTCACACCTTTAATGCTCCTCGTATTTTTCACACCTTTACATGCTCTTCGTGTTTTTCAAACCTTTTAATGCTCTTCGAATTTTTCACACATTAGCATGCACTTCGTGTTTTCCACATTGTTTCATGCTGCTCATGTTTTTCACACCGTTTCATGCTCTTCATATTTTAACATCGTTTCATGCTCTTCATATTGTTCACACCTTTTCATGCTCCACGTACTTTTCAGACCTTTTCATGCTCCTCGTGTTTTTCAGAACTTTTCATGCTCCTCATATTTTTCAGACCTTTTCATGCTCCTCGTGTTTTTCAGAACTTTTCATGCTCCTCGTATTTTTCACACCTTTTCATGCACTTTGTATTTTTCAAACCTTTTCATGCTCTTTGTATTTTTCACAACTTTTCATGCTTTTCATAATTTTTCACACCTTTTCATTGTCTTCGTATATTTCACACCAGTCATGCTCTTTGTATTTTGCACAACTTTTCATGCTCTTTATACTTTTCAAACCATTTCATGCTCTTCATATTTTTCACAACTTTTCATGCTCTTCATATTTTTTACATATTTCATGCTTCTCATATTTTTCATACCATTTCATGCTCCTCATGTTTTTCACATCTTTTCATACTCCTCATATTTTTGACACCTTTTAAAGGTCTTCATATTTTTCACACCGTTTCATGCTCTTTATATTTTCACACCGTTTCATGTTCCTCGTATTTTTCAGACCTTTTCATGCTCCTACTATTTTTCCCACCTTTTCATGCTCCTTGTATTTTTAGCACATTTTCTTTCTCATCGTATTTTTCACACCTTTTCATGCTCCTCGTATTTTTCACACCTTTAATGCTCCTCGTATTTTTCACACCTTTACATGCTCTTCGTGTTTTTCAAACCTTTTAATGCTCTTCGAATTTTTCACACATTAGCATGCACTTCGTGTTTTCCACATTGTTTCATGCTGCTCATGTTTTTCACACCGTTTCATGCTCTTCATATTTTTTACATATTTCATGCTTCTCATATTTTTCATACCATTTCATGCTCCTCATATTTTTCACATCTTTTCATGCTCCTCATATTTTTGACACCTTTTAAAGGTCTTCATATTTTTCACACCGTTTCATGCTCTTTATATTTTCACACTGTTTCATGTTCCTCGTATTTTTCAGACCTTTTCATGCTCCTACTATTTTTCCCACCTTTTCATGCTCCTTGTATTTTTAGCACATTTTCTTTCTCATCGTATTTTTCACACCTTTTCATGCTCCTCGTATTTTTCACACCTTTAATGCTCCTCGTATTTTTCACACCTTTACATGCTCTTCGTGTTTTTCAAACCTTTTAATGCTCTTCGAATTTTTCACACATTTGCATGCACTTCGTGTTTTCCACATTGTTTCATGCTGCTCATGTTTTTCACACCGTTTCATGCTCTTCATATTTTAACATCGTTTCATGCTATTCATATTGTTCACACCTTTTCATGCTCCACGTACTTTTCAGACCTTTTCATGCTCCTCGTGTTTTTCAGAACTTTTCATGCTCCTCATATTTTTCAGACCTTTTCATGCTCCTCGTGTTTTTCAGAACTTTTCATGCTCCTCGTATTTTTCACACCTTTTCATGCACTTTGTATTTTTCAAACCTTTTCATGCTCTTTGTATTTTTCACAACTTTTCATGCTTTTCATAATTTTTCACACCTTTTCATTGTCTTCGTATATTTCACACCAGTCATGCTCTTTGTATTTTGCACAACTTTTCATGCTCTTTATACTTTTCAAACCATTTCATGCTCTTCATATTTTTCACAACTTTTCATGCTCTTCATATTTTTTACATATTTCATGCTTCTCATATTTTTCATACCATTTCATGCTCCTCATGTTTTTCACATCTTTTCATACTCCTCATATTTTTGACACCTTTTAAAGGTCTTCATATTTTTCACACCGTTTCATGCTCTTTATATTTTCACACCGTTTCATGTTCCTCGTATTTTTCAGACCTTTTCATGCTCCTACTATTTTTCCCACCTTTTCATGCTCCTTGTATTTTTAGCACATTTTCTTTCTCATCGTATTTTTCACACCTTTTCATGCTCCTCGTATTTTTCACACCTTTAATGCTCCTCGTATTTTTCACACCTTTACATGCTCTTCGTGTTTTTCAAACCTTTTAATGCTCTTCGAATTTTTCACACATTAGCATGCACTTCGTGTTTTCCACATTGCTTCATGCTGCTCATGTTTTTCACACCGTTTCATGCTCTTCATATTTTTAACATCGTTTCATGCTCTTCATATTGTTCACACCTTTTCATGCTCCACGTACTTTTCAGACCTTTTCATGCTCCTCGTGTTTTTCAGAACTTTTCATGCTCCTCATATTTTTCAGACCTTTTCATGCTCCTCGTGTTTTTCAGAACTTTTCATGCTCCTCGTATTTTTCACACCTTTTCATGCACTTTGTATTTTTCAAACCTTTTCATGCTCTTTGTATTTTTCACAACTTTTCATGCTTTTCATAATTTTTCACACCTTTTCATTGTCTTCGTATATTTCACACCAGTCATGCTCTTTGTATTTTGCACAACTTTTCATGCTCTTTATACTTTTCAAACCATTTCATGCTCTTCATATTTTTCACAACTTTTCATGCTCTTCATATTTTTTACATATTTCATGCTTCTCATATTTTTCATACCATTTCATGCTCCTCATGTTTTTCACATCTTTTCATACTCCTCATATTTTTGACACCTTTTAAAGGTCTTCATATTTTTCACACCGTTTCATGCTCTTTATATTTTCACACCGTTTCATGTTCCTCGTATTTTTCAGACCTTTTCATGCTCCTACTATTTTTCCCACCTTTTCATGCTCCTCGTATTTTTAGCACATTTTCTTTCTCGTCGTATTTTTCACACCTTTTCATGCTCCTCGTATTTTTCACACCTTTAATTCTCTTCGTATTTTTCACACCTTTACATGCTCTTCGTATTTTTCAAACCTTTTCATGCTCTTCGAATTTTTCACACATTATCATGCACCTCGTGTTTTCCACATTTTATCTTGCTGCTCGTGTTTTTCACACCGTTTCATGCTCTTCATATTTTTAACACCGTTTCATGCTCTTCATAATTTCACAACGTTTCATGCTCCTCATATTTTTCACACCTTTTCATGCTTCTCATATTTTTCAGATCTTTTCATGCTTCTCGTATTTTTCAGATTTTTCATGCTCCTAGTATTTTTCACACCTTTTCATGCACCTCGTATTTTTCACACCTTTTCATGCTCTTTGTAGTTTTCACACCTTTTCATATTCCTCATATTTTTCAGACGTTTTCATGCTCCTACTATTTTTCCCACCTTTTCATGCTCCTCGTATTTTTAGCACATTTTCTTTCTCATTGCATTTTTCACACCTTTTCATGCTCCTCGTATTTTTCACACCTTTAATGCTCCTCGTATTTTTCACACCTTTACATGCTCTTCGTATTTTTCAAACCTTTTCATGCTCTTCGAATTTTTCACACATTTTCATGCACTTCGTAGTTTTCACACCTTTTCATGCTCCTCATATTTTTCAGACCTTTTCGTACTCCTCGTATTTGCAGACCTTTTCGTACTCCTCGTGTTTTTCACACCTTTTCATGCTCCTCATATATTTCACAACTTTTCATGCTCTTCATATTATTGACATATTTTAATGCTCCTCATATTTTTCACATCTTTTCATGCTCCTCATATATTTGACATGTTTAAAAGGTCTTCATATTTTTCACACTGTTTCATGATCTTCATATTTTCACACCGTTTCATCCTCCTCAAATTTTTTAGACCTTTTCATGCTCCTGTTTTTTTCACACCTTTTCATGCTCCTCGTATTTTTCAGACCTTTTCATGCTCCTACTATTGTTCACACCTTTTCATGCTCCTTGTATTTTTCACACCTTTTCATGCTCTTTGTATTTTTCACACCTTTTCATGCTCCTCATATTTTTCACACCTTTTCATGCTCTTCATATTTTTCCCACCTTGTCATGCCAGTCGTATTTTTTAGAACTTTTCATGGTCCTCGTATATTTCAGACCTTTTCGGGCTCCCGGATTTTTCACATCTTTTCATGCTCCTCGTATTTTACAAACCTTTTCATGCTCCTTGTATTGTTCCCACCTTTTCACGCTCTTCGTGTTTTTCAAACCTTTTTATTCTCTTCGAATTTTTATACATTTTCATGCTCTTCGTGTTTTTCACACATTTTCATGCTCTTCGTGTTTTTTACACTTTTTCATGCTCCTCATATATTTCACACCTTTTCATGCTCCTCATATTTTTCACACCTTTTCATGCTCCCCGTATTTTTGTGACCTTTACATGCTCCTCATATTTTATAGACCTTTTCATGCTCCTCGTATTTTTCAGACCTTTTCATGGTCCTCGTACTTTCAGACATTTTTGTGCTCCTCATATTTTTCACACCTTTTCATGCTCCTCATATATTTCACAACTTTTCATGCTCTTCATATTTTTGACACATTTTCATGCTCCTCCTATTTTTCATACCGTTTCATGCTCCTCATATTTTTCACATCTTTTCATGGTCCTCATATTTCTGACACGTTTTAAAGGTCTTCATGTTTTTCACACCGTTTCATGCTCCTCTATATTTCAGACCGTTTCATGCTCCTCACATTCTTTACACCTTTTGAAGCTCTTCATTTTTTTTACACATTTTCAGGCTCTTCATGTTTTTCAACATCGTTTCGTGCTCCTCTTATTTTTCAGAGAGTATCGTGCTACTCCTATTTTTGACACCTTTTGAAGCTCTTCATGTATTTCACCACGTTTCATTCTCCTCCTATTTTTCAAACCATTTCATGCTACTTCATATTTTTCAGACCGTTTCATGCTCCTTATATTTTTCACACCTTTTGAATCTTTTCATGTTTTTCAACACCGTTACATGCTCCTCCTATTTTGAAAACCGTTTCATGCTCCTCGTGTTTTTGACATCTTTTGAAGCTCTTCATATTGTTCACATCTTTACTGGCTCTCCATTTTTTTCAACACCATTTCATGATCCTCATATTTTTCAGACCATTTCATGCTCTTCATATTTTTCAGACCATTTCATACTCCTCATATTTTTGACACCTTTTGAAGCTCTTCATATTTTTCACACCTTTTCATGCTTATCATGTTTTACAACACCGTTTCATTCTCCTCCTATTTTTCAGACCGTTTCATGCTCCTCACATTTTTGACAACTTTTGAAACTCTTCATATTTTTCACTCCTTTTCAGGCTCTTCATGTTTTTCAACACCGTTTCGTGCTCCTCCTATCTTTCAGACTGTTTCATGCTCCTCATATTTTTCAGACCGTTTCATGATCCTCATATTGTTCACACCTTTTGAAGCTCTTCATGTTTTTCAACACCGTTTCATGCTCCTCCTATTTTTCAGACCATTTCATGCTCCTCCTATATTTGAGACCGTTTCATGCTCCTCATATTTTTGACACCTTTTGAAGCTCTTCATATTTTTCACACCTTTTCAAGCTCTTCATGTTTTTGAACACCGCTTCATGCTCCTTCTATTTTTCAGACCGTTTCATGCTCCTCATATTTTTGACGCATTTTGAAGCTCTTCATAATTCTCACACCTTTTCATGCTCTTCATGTTTTCAACACCGTTTCATGCTCCTCCTATTTTTCAGACCGTTTCTTTCTCCTCTTACTTTTGACACCTTTAGAAGCTCTTCATATTCTTCACACCTTTTCATGCTCCTTATGTTTTTCAACACCGTTTCATGCTCCTCCTATTTTTCAGACCGTTTCTTTCTCCTCTTATTTTTGACACCTTTAGAAGCTCTTCATATGCTTCACACCTTTTCATGCTCCTTATGTTTTTCAACACCGTTACATGCTCCTTCATATTTTTCAGACCATTTCATGCTCCTCCTATTTTTGGCAGCTTTTGAAACTCTTCATATTTTTCACACCTTTTCAGGCTCTTCATGTTTTTCAACACCGTTTCATGCTCCTCCTATATGGCAGACCGTTTCATGCTCCTCATATGTATCAGACCGTTTCATTCTCCTCAAATTTTGGCCACCTTTTGAAGCTCTTCATATTTTTCACACCTATTCATGCTCTTCATGTTTGTCAACACCGTTTCATGCTCCTCCTATTTTTCAGACCGTTTCATGCTCCTCATATTTTTGACACATTTTGAATCTCTTCATGTTTTTCAACACCGTTACATGCTCCTCCTATTTTTCAGACAGTTTCATGCTCCTCATATTTTTGACACCTTTTGAAGCTCTTCAAATATTTCACACCTTTTCAGGCTTTTCATGTTTTTCAAACCGTTTCATGATCCTCCTATTTTTCAGAACGTTTCTGCTCCTCTCATTTTTGACACGTTTTGAAGCTCTTCATATTTTACACACCTTTTGAAGGTCTTCATATTTTTCACACCTTTTCAGGCTCTTCATGTTTTTTAACAACGCTTCGTACTCCTCCTATTTGCAGACCGTTTCCTGCTCCTCATATGTTTGACACCTTTTGAAGCTCTTCGTATTTTTCACAACTTTTCAGGCTCTTCATGTTTTTGACCACCACTTCATGCTCCTCCTATTTTCCAGTCGTTTCATGCTTCTCACATTTTTGACACATTTTGAAGCTCTTTATATTTTTCACACATTTTCATGCTCTTGTTCTTTTTCAACACAGTTTCATGCTCATCCTATTTTTCAGGCTGCTTCCTGCTGCTCATATTTTTGACAACTTTTTAAGCTCTTCATATTTTTTACACATTTTCAGGCTCTTCATCTTTTTCTAAACCGATTCCTGCTGCTTTTTTTTCAGTCGTTTCATGCTTCTCATATATTGACACCTTTTGAAGCTCTTCATATTTTTCATACCTTTTCATACTCTTCATCTTTTTCAAAACCGTATCATGCTCATCCTATTTTTCAGACCATTTCATGCTCCTCATATTTTTGACAGCTTTTGACGCTCTTCATATTTTTTACACCTTTTCAGGCTCTTCATGTTTTTGAAAATTGCTTCATGCTCCTCCTAATTTCAGACCGTTTCCTGCTCCTCATATTTTTGACACCTTTTGAGGCTCTTCATATTTTTCACATCTTTTCAGGCTCTTCATGTTTTTGACCACCGCTTCATGCTACTCCTCTTTTTCAGACCGTTTCATGCTCCTCATATTTTTGACACGTTTAAAGCTCTTCATATATTTCCACACCTTTTCAGGCTCTTCATGTTTTTAAACACCGATTCATTCTCCTCCTATATTTCAGACTGTCTCATGCTCCTCATATTTTTGACACCTTTTGAAGCTCTTCATATTTTTCACACATTTTCAGGCTCTTCATATTTTGGACCACCGCTTCATGCTGCTCCTATTTTTCAGACCGTTTCATGATCCTTATATTTTTGACACCTTTTGAAGTTCTTCATATTTTTACACCTTTTCAGGCTCTTCATGTTTTTGAGGACCGCTTCATGCTCCACCTATTTTTCAGACGGTTTCATGCTCCTCATATTTTTGACATCTTTTGAAGCTCTTCATATTTTTCACACCTTTTCAGGCTTTTCATGTTTTGGAACACCGCTTCTTGCTCCTCGTATTTTTCAGACTGTTTCCTGCTCCTCATAATTTTCACACCTTTTGGGGCTCTTCATATATTTCACACCTTTTCAGGCTCTTCATATTTTTGAACACTGCTTCATGCTCTTCCTATTTTTCAGGCCGTTTCATGCTTCTCATAATTTTGACACCTTTTGAAGCTCTTCATATTTTTCACACATTTTCAGGCTCTTCATATTTTTCAACACCTCTTCATGCTCCTCCTATTTTTCAGTCCGTTTCATGCTCCTCATATTTTTGACATGTTTTGAAGCTCTTCATATTTTTCACACATTTTCAGGCTCTTCATCTTTTTCATCACCGCTTCATGCTCCTCCTATTTGTCAGACCGTTTCATTCTCCTCATATTTTTGACACGTTTTGAAGCTCTTCATATTTTTCACACCTTTTCAGGCTCTTCATATTTTTCAACACCACTTCATGCTCCTACTATTTTTCAGACCGTTTCATGCTCCTAATTTTTGACACCTTTTGAAGCTCTTCATATTTTTCACACCTTTTCAGGCTTTTCATGTTTTGGAACACCGCTTCATGCTCCTCCTATTTTTTAGACCGTTTCATGCTCTTCATGTTTTTGACACCTTTGAAGCTCTTCATATATTTCAAACCTTTTCAGGCTCTTCATCTTTTTCTAAACCGCTTCATGCTCCTCCTATTTTTCAGACCGTTTCATGCTCCTCATATTTTTGACACTTTTTGAAGCTCTTCATATATTTCACAGCTTTTAAGGCTCTTCAAGTTTTTCAACTCCTCTTCATGCTCCTCGTATATTTCAGTCGTTTCATGCTTCTCATATTTTTGACACCTTTTGAAGCTCTTCATATTTTTCACACATTTTCAGGCTCTTCATATTTTGGACCACCGCTTCATGCTGCTCCTATTTTTCAGACCGTTTCATGATCCTTATATTTTTGACACCTTTTGAAGTTCTTCATATTTTTACACCTTTTCAGGCTCTTCATGTTTTTGAGGACCGCTTCATGCTCCACCTATTTTTCAGACGGTTTCATGCTCCTCATATTTTTGACATCTTTTGAAGCTCTTCATATTTTTCACACCTTTTCAGGCTTTTCATGTTTTGGAACACCGCTTCTTGCTCCTCGTATTTTTCAGACTGTTTCCTGCTCCTCATAATTTTCACACCTTTTGGGGCTCTTCATATATTTCACACCTTTTCAGGCTCTTCATATTTTTGAACACTGCTTCATGCTCTTCCTATTTTTCAGGCCGTTTCATGCTTCTCATAATTTTGACACCTTTTGAAGCTCTTCATATTTTTCACACATTTTCAGGCTCTTCATATTTTTCAACACCTCTTCATGCTCCTCCTATTTTTCAGTCCGTTTCATGCTCCTCATATTTTTGACATGTTTTGAAGCTCTTCATATTTTTCACACATTTTCAGGCTCTTCATCTTTTTCATCACCGCTTCATGCTCCTCCTATTTGTCAGACCGTTTCATTCTCCTCATATTTTTGACACGTTTTGAAGCTCTTCATATTTTTCACACCTTTTCAGGCTCTTCATATTTTTCAACACCACTTCATGCTCCTACTATTTTTCAGACCGTTTCATGCTCCTAATTTTTGACACCTTTTGAAGCTCTTCATATTTTTCACACCTTTTCAGGCTTTTCATGTTTTGGAACACCGCTTCATGCTCCTCCTATTTTTTAGACCGTTTCATGCTCTTCATGTTTTTGACACCTTTGAAGCTCTTCATATATTTCAAACCTTTTCAGGCTCTTCATCTTTTTCTAAACCGCTTCATGCTCCTCCTATTTTTCAGACCGTTTCATGCTCCTCATATTTTTGACACTTTTTGAAGCTCTTCATATATTTCACAGCTTTTAAGGCTCTTCAAGTTTTTCAACTCCTCTTCATGCTCCTCGTATATTTCAGTCGTTTCATGCTTCTCATATTTTGACACCTTTTGAAGCTCTTCATAATTTTCACACCTTTTCAGCCTCTTCATGTTTTTGATCACCTCTTCATGCTCCTCCTATTTTTCAGACCGTTTCATGCTCCTCATATTTTTGACAACTTTTGAAGCTCTTCATATATTTCACACCTTTTCAGGCTTTTCATGTTTTTCAACACATCTTCATACTCCACCTATTTTTCAGTCGTTTCATACTTCTCATATTTTGACACCTTTTGAAACTCTTCATATTTCTCATACCTTTTCATGCTCTTCATCTTTTTCAAAACCGTTTCATACTCATCCTATTTTTCAGACTGTTCCATGCTCCTCATATTTTTGACACATTTTTAAGCTCTTCATATTTTTTACACCTTTTCGGGCGCCTCATGTTTTTCAACACCGCTTCATGCTCCTCCTATTTTTCAGACCGTTTCCTGCTCCTCATATATTTGACACCTTTTGAAGCTATTCATATTTTTCACACCTTTTCAGGCTCTTCGTGTTTTTGAAAACCGCTTCATGCTCCTCCTATGTTTCAGACTGTTCCATGCTCCTCATATTTTTGACACGTTTTGAAGCTCTTCATATTTTTCACACATTTTCATCCTCTTCATCTTTTTAAAAACGGTTTCATGCTCATCCTGGTTTTCAGGCTGTCTCATGCTTCTCATATTTTTGACACCTTTTTAGGCTCTTCATATTTTTCAAACCTTTTCAGGCTCTTCAAGTTTTTCAACACCACTTCATGCTCCTCCTATTTTTCAATCATTTCATGCTTCTCATATTTTTAAAACCTCTAGAAGCTCTTCATATATTTCAAACCTTTTCAGGCTCTTCAAGTTTTTCAACACCACTTCATGCTCCTCCTATTTTTCAATCATTTCATGCTTCTCATATTTTTAAAACCTCTAGAAGCTCTTCATATATTTCAAACCTTTTCAGGCTCTTCAAGTTTTTCAACACGGCTTCATGCTCCTCCTCTGTTTCAGCCTGTTTCATACTCCTCATATTTTTGACACCTTTTGAAGCTCCTCATATTTTTCACACATTTTCAGGCTCTTCATGTTTTTGACCACCGCTTCATGCTTCTCCTATTTTTCAGACCGTTTCCTGCTCCTCATATTTTTGACACCTTTTGAAGCTCTTCAGGTTTTTCACACCTTTGCAGGCTCTTCATGTTTTTGACCACCGCTTCGTGCTCCTGCTATTTTTCAGACCGTTTCATGCTCCGCATATTTTTGAGATCTTTTGAAGCTTTTCATATTTTTCACACCTTTTCAGGCTCTTCATGTTTTTTAACACCGCTTCATGCTCCTACTATTTTTCAGACCGTTTCATGCTCCTCATATTTTTGACATCTTTTGAAGCTCTTCATTTATTTCACACTTTTTCAGGCTCTTCATGTTTTTAAAAACCGTTTCATGCTCCTCCTATTTTTGAGACCTTTTCATGCTTCTCATATTTTTGACACCCTTTGAAATTCTTCATATTTTTCACACCTTTTCATGCTCTTCATGTTTTTAAACACCGCTTCATGCTCCTCCTATTTTTCAGACCGTTTCATGCTCCTCATATTTTGGACACGTTTTTAAAGCTCTTCATATTTTTCACACCTTTTCTGGCTCTTCATGTTTTTGAACACCGCTTCATGCTCCACCTATATTTCAGACCGTGTCATGCTCCTCATGTATTTCACACCTTTTGAAGTTCTTCATATTTTTCACACCTTTTGAAGCTCTTCATATCTTTCACACGTTTTCAGGCTCTTCTTGTTTTTCAACACCACTTCATGTTCCTCCTATTTTTCAGATCGTTTCATGCTCCTCATATTTTTGACACCTTTTGAAGCTCTTCATATTTTTCACACCTTTTCAGGCTCATCATGTTTTGAACACCGCTTCATGCTCCTCCTATTTTTCACACCTTTTGAAGCTCTTCATATTTTTCCCACCTTTTCAGGCTCTTCATTTTTTAACAATACTTCATGCTCCTTCTATTTTTCAGACCGTTTCATTCTCATCCATTTTTTGACACCTTTTGAAGCTCTTCATATTTTTCACACCATTTGAAGCTCTATATTTATCACACGTTTTAAGGCTCTTAATGTTTTTGCACACCGTTTCCTGCTCCTCCTATTTTTCAGACCGTTTTATGCTCCTCATATTTTTGACACCTTTTGAAGATCTTACTCTTCCCACCTTTTCAGGCTCTTCATGTTTTTGCACACCGCTTCATGCTCATCGTATTTTTCAGACCGTTTCATGCTCCTCATGTATTTCACACCTTTTGAAGCTCTTCATATTTTTCACACCTTTTCAGGCTCTTCATATTTTTCAACACCTCTTCATGCTCCTCCTATTTTTCAGACCGTTTCATGCTCCTCATATTTTTGACACCTTTTGAAGCTTTTCATGTATTTCACAAGATCTCAGGCTCTTCATGTTTTTCAACACCACTTCATGCTCCTCCTATTTTTCAGACCGTTTCATGGTCCTCATATTTTGACACCTTTTGAAGCTCTTCATATTTTTCACACCTTTCCAGACTCTTCATGTTTCTGAACAACGTTTCATGCTCCTCCTAAATTTCAGACGGATTCATGCTCCTCATATATTTTACACCTTTTGAAGCTCTTCATATTTTTCACACCTTTTCTGGCTCTTCATGTTTTTGAAAACCACTTCATGCTCCTCATATTTTTCAGACCGTTTCATGCTCCTCATATTTTTGACACCTTTTGAAGCTCTTCATATATTTCACACCTTTTCAGGCTCTTCAGGTTTTTCAGCACCGTTTCTTGCTCCTCCTATTTTTCAGACCGTTTCATGCTCCTCATATTTTTGACGCCTTTTGAAGCTCTTCATGTTTTTCAAGATCGTTTCATGCTCCTCCTATTTTTCAGATTGTTTCATACTCTTCATATTTTTGACACCTTTTAAAGCTCTTCATATTTTTCAAACCTTTGAAGCTCTTCATATTTTTCACACGTTTTCAGACTGTTCATGTTTTTCAACACCGCTTCATGCACCTCCTATTTGTCAGACCGTTTCATGCTCCTTATATTTTTCACACCTTTTGAAGTTCTTCTTATTTTTCACACCTTTTCATGCTCTTCTTGTTTGTCAACACCATTTCATGATCCTGCTATTTGTCATACTGTTTCATGCTCCTCATATATTTGACACCATTTGAAGCTCTTCATATTTTTCACACCTTTTCAGTCTCTTCATGGTTTTGAACACCGTTTCATGGTCCTCCTATTTTTCAGACCATTTCATTCTCCTCATATTTTTCACTCCTTTTGATGCTGTACAAATTTTTCACACCTTTTCAGGATCTACATATTTTTCAACACCGTTTTATTCTCCTCCTATATTTGAGACCATTTCAAGCTCCTCATAATTTTGACATCTTTTGAGGCTCTTCATATTTTTCACACCTTTTCAGGCTCTTCATGTTTTCGAAAAACGTTTCATGCTCCTCCTATATTTCAGACCGTTTCATGCTCCTCATATTTTTGACACCTTTTGAAGTCTTCATATATTTCACACCTTTTCAGTCTTTTCATGGTTTTGAACACCGTTTCATGCTCCTCCTATTTTTCAGACCGTTTCATGCTCCTCATATGTTTGACACCTTTTGAAGCTCTTCATATTTCCACACTTTTGAAGCTCTTCATATTTTTGACACCTTTTGAAGCTCTTCATATTTTTCACACTTTTTCAGGCTCTTCATGTTTTTGAACACCGCTTCATGCTCCTCCTACATTTCAGACCGATTCTTCCTCTTAATATTTTTCACACCTTTTCAGGCTATTAATGTTTTTAAACTCTGCTTCATGCTCCTCCTGTTTTTCAGACCGTTTCATGGTCTTAATATTTTTCACACCTTTTCATGCTCTTCATGTTTTTCAACACCGCTTCATGCTCGTCCTATTTTTCAGACAATTCATGCTCCTCATATTTTTGACACCTTTTGAAGCTCTTCATGTTTTTCTACGCCACTTCTTGCACCTCCTATTTTTGACACCTTTTGAAGCTCTTCATATTTTTCACACCTTTTCAGGTTCTTCTTGTTTTGAACATGGCTTCACGCTCCTCCTATTTTTCAGACCGTTTCATGCTCCTCATATTTTTGACACCTTTTGAAGCTCTTCATATTTATCACATTTTTTCAGGCTCTTAATGTTTTGAACAACGCTTCATCCTCCTCCTATTTTTCAGACCGTTTCATGCTCCACATATTTTTCACAACTTTTGAAGCTCTTCATATATTTCACACCTTTTAAGGTTCTTCATGTTTTTCACACCTTTTCAGGCTCTTCATGTTTTGCAACACCCCTTCATGCTCTTCCTATTTTTCGGACCCTTTGAAACTCCTCCTATTTTTGACACGTTTTTAAGTTCTTCATATTTTTTACACCATTTCAGGTTCTTCATGATTTTGAACAACGTTTCATGATCCTCCTATTTTTCAGAACGTTTCATGTTCCTCATAATTTTGACACCTTTTAAAGCTTTTCATATTTTTTCACACCTTTTCAGGCTCTTCATGTTTTTGAACACCACTTCATGCTCCTCCTATTTTTCAGACCGTTTCATGCTCCTCATATTTTTGACACCTTTTGAAGTTCTTCATATTTTTCACACCTTTTCAGGCTCTTCATATTTTTGAACACCGCTTCATGCTCCTCCTGTTTTTCAGACCGTTTCATGCTCCTCATAATTTTCACACCTTTTGAAGCTCTTCATATTTTTCACAACTTTTCAGGCTCTTCATGTTTCTGAACAACGCTTCATGCTCCTCCTAATTTTCAGACCGTTTAATGCTCCTCATGTGTTTCACACCTTTTGAAGCTCTTCATATATTTCACACCTTTTCAGGCTCTTCTTTTTTTTCAACACCACTTCATGCTCCTCCTTTTTTTCACACCGTTTCATGCTCCTCATATTTTTCACACCTTTTGAAGCTCTTCATATTTTTCACACCTTTTCTGGCTCTTCATGTTTTTGAACACAGCTTCACGCTTCTCCTATTTTTCAGACCGTTTCCTGCTCCTCATATTTTTGACACCTTTTGAAGCTCTTCAGGTTTTTCACACCTTTGCAGGCTCTTCATGTTTTTGACCACCGCTTCGTGCTCCTGCTATTTTTCAGACCGTTTCATGCTCCGCATATTTTTGAGATCTTTTGAAGCTTTTCATATTTTTCACACCTTTTCAGGCTCTTCATGTTTTTTAACACCGCTTCATGCTCCTACTATTTTTCAGACCGTTTCATGCTCCTCATATTTTTGACATCTTTTGAAGCTCTTCATTTATTTCACACTTTTTCAGGCTCTTCATGTTTTTAAAAACCGTTTCATGCTCCTCCTATTTTTGAGACCTTTTCATGCTTCTCATATTTTTGACACCCTTTGAAATTCTTCATATTTTTCACACCTTTTCATGCTCTTCATGTTTTTAAACACCGCTTCATGCTCCTCCTATTTTTCAGACCGTTTCATGCTCCTCATATTTTGGACACGTTTTTAAAGCTCTTCATATTTTTCACACCTTTTCTGGCTCTTCATGTTTTTGAACACCGCTTCATGCTCCACCTATATTTCAGACCGTGTCATGCTCCTCATGTATTTCACACCTTTTGAAGTTCTTCATAATTTTCACACCTTTTGAAGCTCTTCATATCTTTCACACGTTTTCAGGCTCTTCTTGTTTTTCAACACCACTTCATGTTCCTCCTATTTTTCAGATCGTTTCATGCTCCTCATATTTTTGACACCTTTTGAAGCTCTTCATATTTTTCACACCTTTTCAGGCTCATCATGTTTTGAACACCGCTTCATGCTCCTCCTATTTTTCACACCTTTTGAAGCTCTTCATATTTTTCCCACCTTTTCAGGCTCTTCATTTTTTAACAATACTTCATGCTCCTTCTATTTTTCAGACCGTTTCATTCTCATCCATTTTTTGACACCTTTTGAAGCTCTTCATATTTTTCACACCATTTGAAGCTCTATATTTATCACACGTTTTAAGGCTCTTAATGTTTTTGCACACCGTTTCCTGCTCCTCCTATTTTTCAGACCGTTTTATGCTCCTCATATTTTTGACACCTTTTGAAGATCTTACTCTTCCCACCTTTTCAGGCTCTTCATGTTTTTGCACACCGCTTCATGCTCATCGTATTTTTCAGACCGTTTCATGCTCCTCATGTATTTCACACCTTTTGAAGCTCTTCATATTTTTCACACCTTTTCAGGCTCTTCATATTTTTCAACACCTCTTCATGCTCCTCCTATTTTTCAGACCGTTTCATGCTCCTCATATTTTTGACACCTTTTGAAGCTTTTCATGTATTTCACAAGATCTCAGGCTCTTCATGTTTTTCAACACCACTTCATGCTCCTCCTATTTTTCAGACCGTTTCATGGTCCTCATATTTTGACACCTTTTGAAGCTCTTCATATTTTTCACACCTTTCCAGACTCTTCATGTTTCTGAACAACGTTTCATGCTCCTCCTAAATTTCAGACGGATTCATGCTCCTCATATATTTTACACCTTTTGAAGCTCTTCATATTTTTCACACCTTTTCTGGCTCTTCATGTTTTTGAAAACCACTTCATGCTCCTCATATTTTTCAGACCGTTTCATGCTCCTCATATTTTTGACACCTTTTGAAGCTCTTCATATATTTCACACCTTTTCAGGCTCTTCAGGTTTTTCAGCACCGTTTCTTGCTCCTCCTATTTTTCAGACCGTTTCATGCTCCTCATATTTTTGACGCCTTTTGAAGCTCTTCATGTTTTTCAAGATCGTTTCATGCTCCTCCTATTTTTCAGATTGTTTCATACTCTTCATATTTTTGACACCTTTTAAAGCTCTTCATATTTTTCAAACCTTTGAAGCTCTTCATATTTTTCACACGTTTTCAGACTGTTCATGTTTTTCAACACCGCTTCATGCACCTCCTATTTGTCAGACCGTTTCATGCTCCTTATATTTTTCACACCTTTTGAAGTTCTTCTTATTTTTCACACCTTTTCATGCTCTTCTTGTTTGTCAACACCATTTCATGATCCTGCTATTTGTCATACTGTTTCATGCTCCTCATATATTTGACACCATTTGAAGCTCTTCATATTTTTCACACCTTTTCAGTCTCTTCATGGTTTTGAACACCGTTTCATGGTCCTCCTATTTTTCAGACCATTTCATTCTCCTCATATTTTTCACTCCTTTTGATGCTGTACAAATTTTTCACACCTTTTCAGGATCTACATATTTTTCAACACCGTTTTATTCTCCTCCTATATTTGAGACCATTTCAAGCTCCTCATAATTTTGACATCTTTTGAGGCTCTTCATATTTTTCACACCTTTTCAGGCTCTTCATGTTTTCGAAAAACGTTTCATGCTCCTCCTATATTTCAGACCGTTTCATGCTCCTCATATTTTTGACACCTTTTGAAGTCTTCATATATTTCACACCTTTTCAGTCTTTTCATGGTTTTGAACACCGTTTCATGCTCCTCCTATTTTTCAGACCGTTTCATGCTCCTCATATGTTTGACACCTTTTGAAGCTCTTCATATTTCCACACTTTTGAAGCTCTTCATATTTTTGACACCTTTTGAAGCTCTTCATATTTTTCACACTTTTTCAGGCTCTTCATGTTTTTGAACACCGCTTCATGCTCCTCCTACATTTCAGACCGATTCTTCCTCTTAATATTTTTCACACCTTTTCAGGCTATTAATGTTTTTAAACTCTGCTTCATGCTCCTCCTGTTTTTCAGACCGTTTCATGGTCTTAATATTTTTCACACCTTTTCATGCTCTTCATGTTTTTCAACACCGCTTCATGCTCGTCCTATTTTTCAGACAATTCATGCTCCTCATATTTTTGACACCTTTTGAAGCTCTTCATGTTTTTCTACGCCACTTCTTGCACCTCCTATTTTTGACACCTTTTGAAGCTCTTCATATTTTTCACACCTTTTCAGGTTCTTCTTGTTTTGAACATGGCTTCACGCTCCTCCTATTTTTCAGACCGTTTCATGCTCCTCATATTTTTGACACCTTTTGAAGCTCTTCATATTTATCACATTTTTTCAGGCTCTTAATGTTTTGAACAACGCTTCATCCTCCTCCTATTTTTCAGACCGTTTCATGCTCCACATATTTTTCACAACTTTTGAAGCTCTTCATATATTTCACACCTTTTAAGGTTCTTCATGTTTTTCACACCTTTTCAGGCTCTTCATGTTTTGCAACACCCCTTCATGCTCTTCCTATTTTTCGGACCCTTTGAAACTCCTCCTATTTTTGACACGTTTTTAAGTTCTTCATATTTTTTACACCATTTCAGGTTCTTCATGATTTTGAACAACGTTTCATGATCCTCCTATTTTTCAGAACGTTTCATGTTCCTCATAATTTTGACACCTTTTAAAGCTTTTCATATTTTTTCACACCTTTTCAGGCTCTTCATGTTTTTGAACACCACTTCATGCTCCTCCTATTTTTCAGACCGTTTCATGCTCCTCATATTTTTGACACCTTTTGAAGTTCTTCATATTTTTCACACCTTTTCAGGCTCTTCATATTTTTGAACACCGCTTCATGCTCCT
Source organism: Dama dama (assembly GCF_033118175.1). Classification (NCBI taxonomy): domain Eukaryota; kingdom Metazoa; phylum Chordata; class Mammalia; order Artiodactyla; family Cervidae; genus Dama; species Dama dama. The sequence goes on along the minus strand of NW_026871020.1, from coordinate 712,129 downwards.
CCTGTTTTTCAGACCGTTTCATGCTCCTCATAATTTTCACACCTTTTGAAGCTCTTCATATTTTTCACAACTTTTCAGGCTCTTCATGTTTCTGAACAACGCTTCATGCTCCTCCTAATTTTCAGACCGTTTAATGCTCCTCATGTGTTTCACACCTTTTGAAGCTCTTCATATATTTCACACCTTTTCAGGCTCTTCTTTTTTTTCAACACCACTTCATGCTCCTCCTTTTTTTCACACCGTTTCATGCTCCTCATATTTTTCACACCTTTTGAAGCTCTTCATATTTTTCACACCTTTTCTGGCTCTTCATGTTTTTGAACACAGCTTCACGCTTCTCCTATTTTTCAGACCGTTTCATGCTCCTCATATTTTTCACACCTTTTGTAGCTCTTCATATTTTTCACAGCTTTTCAGGCTCTTCACGTTTTTGAACACAGCTTCACGCTTCTCCTATTTTTCAGACCGTTTCATGCTCCTCATATTTTTGACACCTTTTGAAGCTCTTCATAATTTTCACACCTTTTCAGCCTCTTCATGTTTTTCAACACCACTTCATGCTCCTCGTATTTTTCAGACCGTTTCATGCTCCTCATATTTTTGACACCTTTTGAAGCTCTTCATATTTTTCACACCTTTTGAAGCTCTTCATATTTTTCACACCTTTTCAGGCTGTTCATGTTTTTGAACACCTCATCATGCTCTTCCTATTTTTCAGAATGTTTCATGCTCCTCATGTATTTCACACCTTTTGAAGCTCTTCATATTTTTCACACCTTTTCAGGCTCTTCATGTTTTTGAACACCGCATCATGCTCCTCCTATTTTTCATAATGTTTCATGCTCCTCATGTATTTCACACATTTTGAAGCTCTTCATATTTTTCACACCTTTTCAGGCTCTTCATGTTTTTGAACACCATTTCATGCTCCTTCTATTTTTCAGACCGTTTCAAGCTCATCTATTTTTTGACACCTTTTGAAGCTCTTCATATTTTTCACACCTTTTGAAGCTGTTCATATTTTTCACACCTTTTCAGGCTCTTCATGTTTTTGAACACCATTTCATGCTCCTCCTATTTTTCAGACCGTTTCAAGCTCATCTATTTTTTGACACCTTTTGATGCTCTTCATATTTTTCACATCTTTTGAAGCTCTTCATATTTTTCACGCCTTTTCAGGCTTTTCATGATTTTCAGCACACCTTCATGGTCCTCGTATTTTTCAGACCATTTCATCCTCATCTCATTTTTGACACCTTTTGAAGCTCTTCATATTTTTCACATCTTTGGAAGCTCTTCATATTTTTCACACGTTTTCAGTCTCTTCATGTTTTTCAACACCGTTTCTTGCTCTTCCTTTTTTCAGACCGTTTCATGCTCCTCATAGTTTTGACACATTTTGAATCTCTTCATATTTTTCACACCATTTCAGGCTCTTCATGTTTTTGAACACCGCTTCATGCTCCTCCTATTTTTCAGACCGTTTCATGCTCCTCACATTTTTGACACCTTTTGAAGCTCTTCATATTTTTCACACCTTTTCAGGCTCTTCATGTTTTTGAAGACCGTTTCATGCTCCTTCTTTTTTTCAGACCATTTCTTGCTCCTCATATTTTTGACACCTTTTGAAGCTCTTCATATTTTTCACACCTTTTCAGGCTCTTCATGTTTTTGAACACCGCTTCATGCTCCTCCTATTTTTCAGACCTATTCATGCTCCTCATATATTTGACAACTTTTGAAGCTCTTCATATTTTTCACACCTTTTCAGGCTCTTCACGTTTTTGAACAACGCTTCATGCTCCTCCTATTTTTCAGACCGTTTCATGCTCCTCGTAATTTTGACACCTTTTGAAGCTCTTCATATTTTTCACAACTTTTCAGGCTCTTCATGTTTTTGAACACCACTTCATGCTCCTCCTATTTTTCAGACAATTTCATGCTCCTCATATTTTTCACACCTTTTCAAGCTCTTCATGTTTTTGAACACCGCTTCATGCTCCTCCTATTTTTCAGAGAGTTTCATGCACCTCATGTATTTCACACCTTTTGAACCTCTTCATATTTTTCACGCATTTTTAGGCTCTTCATGTTTTGCACCACCACTTCATGCTCCTCCTATTTTTCCGACCGTTTCATGCTCATCTCATTTTTGAAACCATTAGAATCTCTTCATATTTTTCACACCTTTTCAGGCTCTTCATGATTTTCAACACCACTTCATGCTCCTCCTAATTTTCAGACCGTTTCATGCTCATCTCATTTTTGACACCTTTTCAAACTTTTCATATTTTTCACACCTTATCAGGCTCTTCATGTTTTTGAACAGCGCTTCATGCTTCTCCTATATTTCACACCGTATACTGCTCCTCATATTTTTCACACCTATTGAAGCTCTTCATATTTTTCACACCTTTCAGACTCTTCATGTTTTTGAACACCACTTCATGCTCCTCCTATTCTTCAGAGAGTTTCATGCTCCTCATGTATTTCACACCTTTTCAAGCTCTTCATATTTTTCACACCTTTTCAGGCTCTTCATGTTTTTCCACACCACTTCATGCTTCTATTTTTCAGACCGTTTCATGCTCCTCATGAATTTCACACCTTTTGAAGCTCTTCATATTTTTCACAACTTTTCAGGCTCTTCATGTTTCTGATCACCGTTTCATGCTCCTCCTATCTTTCAGACCGTTTCATGCTTCTCATATTTTTGAACACCATTTGAAGCTCTTCATATTTTTCACAAGTTTTCAGGGTCTTCATGTTTTTGAACACCGCTTCATGCTCCTCCTATTTTTCAGACCGTTTCAGGCTCCTCATATATTTGACACCATTTGAAGCTCTTCATATTTTTCACACCTTTTCAGGCTCTTCATGTTTTGAACACCACTTCATGCTCCTCCTATTTTTCAGAACGTTTCATGCTCCTCATATTTTTGACACCTTTTGAAGCTCTTCATATTTTTCACACGTTTTCAGGCTCTTCATGATTTTGAACACCGCGTCATGAACTTCCTATTTTACAGACCGTTTCATGCTCTTTATATTTTTGACCCCATTTGAAGCTCTTCATATTTTTCACACCTTTTCAGGTTCTTCATGTTTTTCCACACCACTTCATGCTTCTCGTATTTTTCAAACCTTTTCATGCTTCTCATGAATTTCACACCTTTTGAAGCTCGTCATATTTTTCACAACGTTTCAGGCTCTTCATGTTTCTGATCACCGTTTCATGCTCCTCCTATCTTTCACACCGTTTCATGCTTCTCAAATTTTTGACACCATTTGAAGCTCTTCATATCTTTCACACCTTTTCAGGCTCTTCATGTTTTTGAACACCGATCATGATCCTCCAAAATTTCAGACCGTTTCATGCTTTTCATATTTTTCACAACTATTGAAGCTCTTCATATATTTCACACCTTTTCAGGCTCTTCTTGTTTTTCCACACCACTTCATGCATCTCATATTTTTCAGACCGCTTCACGCTCCTCATGAATTTCATAGCTTTTGAAGTTCTTCATATTTCTCACACCTTTTCAGGCTCCTCATGTTTTTGATCACCGTTTCATGCTCCTCCTATTTTTCAGAACGTTTCATGCTCCTCATATTTTTGACACCTTTTGAAGCTCTTCATATTTTTCACACCTTTTCAGGCTCTTCATGTTTTTCAACACCGTTTCATGCTGCTTCTATTTTTCAGACCGTTTCATGCTCCTCATTTATTTCAGACCTTTTGAAGCTCTTCATATTTTTCACACCTTTTCAGGCTCTTCATATTTTTGAACACAGCTTCATGCTCCTCCTATTTTTCAGACCGTTTCATGCTCCTCATATTTTTGACACCTTTTGAAACTCTTCATATTTTTCACACCTTTTCAGGCTCTTCATGTTTTTCAACACCGTTTCATGATCCTCCTATTTTTCAGACCGTTTCATGCTCATCTCATTTTTGACACCTTTTGAAGCTTTTCATATTTTTCACAACTTTTTAGTTTCTTCATGTTTTTGAACACCGCTTCATGCTCCTCCTATTTTTCAGAGAGTTTCATGCTCCTAATATATTTCACTCCTTTTGAAGCTCTTCATATTTTTCACACCTTTTCAGGCTCTTCATGTTTTTCCACACCACTTCATGCTTCTATTTTTCAGCCCGTTTCATGGTCCTCATGTATTTCACACCTTTTGAAGCTCTTCATATTTTTCACACCTTTTCAGGCTCTTCATGTTTTTCAACACCATTTCATGCCGCATCTATCTTTCAGATCGTTTCATTCTTCTCATATTTTTGACACCATTTGAAGCTCTTCATGTTTTTCACACCTTTTCAGGCTCTTCATGTTTTTGAACACCACTCATGATCCTCCAAATTTTCAGACCGTTTCATGCTCTTCATATTTTTAACACCTTTTGAAGCTCTTCATATTTTTCACACCTTTTCAGGCTCTTCATGTTTTTCCACACCACTTCATGCTTCTCCTATTTTTCAGAAATGTTTCATGCTCCTCATGAATTTCACACCTTTTGAAGCTATTCATATTTTTCACAACTTTTCAGGCTCTTCATGTTTCTGATCACCGTTTCATGCTCCTCCTATCTTTCAGACCGTTTCATGCTTCTCATATTTTTGACACCATTTGAAGCTCTTCATATTTTTCACACCTTTTCAGGCTCTTCATGTTTTTCCACACCACTTCATGCTTCTCATATTTTTCAGATCGTTTCATGCTCCTCATGAATTTCACATCTTTTGAAGCTCTTCATATTTTTCACACCTTTTCAGGCTCTTGATGTTATTCAATACCACTTCATGCTACTCCTGTTTTTCAGACCGTTTCATGCTCCTCATATTTTTGACACCTTGAGAAGCTCTTCATATTTTTCACACCTTTTCAGGCTCTTCATGTTTTTGAACACCGCTTCATGCTCCTCCTATATTCCAGACCGTTTCATGCTCCTCATTTATTTCACACCTTTTGAAGCTCTTCATATTTTTCACACCTTTTCAGGCTCGTCATGTTTTGCAACACCGTTTCATGCTGCTTCTATTTTTCAGACCGTTTCATGCTCCTCATATTTTTCACAGCTTTTGAAGCTCTTCATATTTTTCACAACTTTTCAGGCTCTTCATATTTTTGAAATCAGCTTCATGCTCCTCCTATTTTTCAGACCGTTTCATGCTCCTCATATTTTTGACACCTTTGAAGCTCTTCAAAATTTTGACACCTTTTGAAACTCTTCATATATTTCACACCTTTTCAGTCTCTTCATGTTTTTCAATGCCACTTCATGCTCCTCCTATTTTTCAGACCGTTTCATGCTCCTCATATTTTTGACATCTTTGAAGCTCTTCATAATTTTCACAACTTTTGAAGCTCTTCATATTTTTCACACCTTTTCAGGTTCTTCATGTTTTTCAACACCGCTTCATGATCCTCCTATTTTTCAGACCCTTTCCTTCTCCTCATATTTTTGACACATTTTGAAGCTCTTCATATTTTTCACACCTTTTCAGGGTCTTCATGTTTTTCAACACCGCTTCATGATCCTCCTATTTTTCAGAGCATTTCATGCTCCTCATATTTTTTACACCTTTTGAATCTCTTCATATATTTCACACCTTTTCAGGCTCTTCATGTTTTTGAACACCGCTTCATGCTCCTCCTATTTTTCAGTCCGTTTCATGCTCCTTATGTATTTCACAGCTTTTGAAGCTCTTCATATTTTTCACACCTTTTGAAGCTCTTCATATTTTTCATGGCTTTTCAGGCTCTTCATGTTTTTGAACACCGTTTCATGCTCCTCCTATTTTTCAGACCGTTTCATGTTCCTCATATTGTTGACACCTTTTGATGCTCTTCATATATTTCCCACCTTTTCATGCTCTTCCTGTTTTTCAGCAAAGCTTCATGCTCCTCCTATTTTTCAGAACGTTTCTTGCTCCTCATATTTTTCACACCTTTTGAAGCTCTACATATATTTCACACCTTTTCAGGCCCTTCATGTTTTTCAACACCGCCTCATGCTCCTCCTATTTTTCAGACCGTTTCATGCTCCTCATATTTTTCACACCTTTTGAAGCTCTTCATATTTTTCACACCTTTTCAGGCTCTACATGTTTTTCAACACCGCTTCATGCTCCTCCTATTTTTCAGATCTTAACATTCTCCTCATATATTTGACACATTTTGAAGCTCTTCATATATTTCCCAACTTTTCAGGCTCTTCCTGTTTTTCAACAAAGCTTCATGCTCCTCCTATTTTTCAGACCGTTTCTTGCTCCTCATATTATTCACACCTTTTGAAGCTCTTCATATTTTTCACACCTTTTCAGGCTCTTCATGTTTTTCAACACCGCTTCATGCTCCTCCTATTTTTCAGACCATTTCATGCTCCGCATGTATTTCACATCTTTTGAAGCTCTTCATATTTTTCACACCTTTTCAAGCTCTTCATGTTTTTGAACACGGTTTCATGCTCTTCCTGTTTTTCAGACCGTTTCATGCTCCTCATATTTTTGACACCTTTTGAAGCTCTTCATATATTTCACACCTTTTCTGGCTCTTCATGTTTTTCAACACCACTTCATGTTCCTCCTATTTTTCAGACCGTTTCATGCTCCTCATATTTTTGAAACCTTTTGAAGCTCTTCATATATTTCCCACCTTTTCAGGCTCTTCATGTTTTTCAACAAAGCTTCATGCTCCTCCTATTTTTCAGACCGTTTCATGCAACTCATATTTTTCAAACATTTTGAAACTCTTCATATATTTCACACCTTTTCAGGCTCTTCATGTTTTTCAACACAGCTTCATGCTTCTCCTATTTTTCAGACCGTTTCATGCTCCTCATATTTTTCACCCTTTTGAAGCTCTTCATAATTTTCACACCTTTTGAAGCTCTTCATATTTTTCACACCTTTTCAGGCTTTTCATGTTTTTCAACACCGCTTCATGCTCCTCCTATTTTTCAGACCTATTCATACTCCTCATATGTTTGACATCTTTTGAAGCTCTTCATATTTTTCACACCTTTTGAAGCTCTTCATATTTTTCACAGCTTTTCAGGCACTTCATGTTTTTCAACACCGCTTCATGCTCCTCCTATTTTTCAGACCGTTTCATTCTCCTCATGTATTTCACACCTTTTGAGCTCTTCATATTTTTCACACCTTTTCAGGCTCTTCATGTTTTTGAACACCGTTTCATGTTCCTCCTATTTTTCAGTCCAGTTCATGCTCCTCATATTTTTGACACCTTTTGAAGCTCTTCATATTTTTCACACCTTTTCAGGCTCTCCTTGTTTTTCAAAAAAGCTTCATGCTCCTTTTATTTTTCATACATTTTCATGCTCCTCATATTTTTGACAACTTTTGAAGCTCTTCATATATTTCACACATTTTCTGGCTCTTCATGTTTTTCAACACCACTTCATGCTCCTCCTATTTTTCAGACCGTTTCATGCTCCTCATATTTTTGACACCTTTTGAAGCTCTTCATATATTTCCCACCTTTTCAGGCTCTTCATGTTTTTCAACAAAGCATCATGCTCCTCCTATTTTTCAGACCGTTTTATGCACCTCATATTTTTCACTCCTTTTGAAGCTCTTCATATTTTTCACACCTTTTCAGGCTGTTCATGTTTTTCAACACCGCTTCATGCTTCTCCTATTTTTCAGACCGTTTCATGCTCCTCATATTTTTCACCCTTTTGAAGCTCTTCATAATTTTCACACCTTTAGAAGCTCTTCATATTTTTCACACCTTTTCAGGCTTTTCATGTTTTTCAACACCGCTTCATGCTCATCCTATTTTTCTGACCTTTTCATACTCCTCATATTTTTGACACCTTTTGAAGCTCTTCATAATTTTCACACCTTTTCAGGCTCTTCATGTTTTTCAACACCGCTTCATGCGTCTCCTATATTTCAAACCGTTTCATGCTCCTCATATTTTTGAAACCTTTTGAAGCTCTTCATATTTTTCACACCTTTTCATGCTCTTCATGTTTTTCAACACCGTTTCAGGCTCCTCCTATTTTTGACATCTTTTGAATCTCTTCGTATTTTTCACACCTTTTCAGGCTCCTCACGTTTTTGAACACCGTTTCTCTCTCCTGATATTTTTGACACCTTTTGAAGCTCTTCATATATTTCACAACTTTTCAGGCTCTTCATGTTTTTCAACACTGCTTCATGCTCCTCCTACTTTTCAGACCATTTCATGCTCCTCATACTTTTGACAGGTTTTGAAGCTCTTCATATTTTTCATACCTTTTCAAGCTCTTCATGTTTTGAATACCGTTTCATGCTCCTCCTTTTTTTCAGAACGTTTCATGCTCCTCATATTTTTGACACCTATTGAGGCTCTTCATATTTTTCACACCTTTTCAGGCTCTTCATGTTTTTCAACACCAGTTAATGTTCCTCCTATTTTTCAGACCGTTTCATGCTCCTCATATTTTTGACAACTTGTGAAGCTCCTCATATTTTTCACACCTTTTGAAGCTCTACATATTTCTCACACCTTTTCAAGCTCTTCATGTTTTGAATACCGTTTCATGCTCCTCCGATTTTTCAGACCGTTTCATGTTCCTCATGTATTTCACACGTTTTGAAGCTCCTCATATTTTTCACACCTTTTTAGGCTCTTCATGTTTTTGAACAACGTTTCATGCCCCTCCTATTTTTCAGACCGTTTCGTGCTCCTCATATTATTGGCACCTTTTGAAGTTCTTCATATTTTTCACACCTTTTCAGGTTCTTCATGTTTTTCAAAACCGCTTCATGCTCCTCCTATTTTTCAGACCGTTTCATGCTCCTCTTGTATTTCACAACTTTTGAAGCTCTTCACATTTTTCACATCTTTTCAGGCTCTTCATGTTTTTGAACACCGCTTCATGCTCCTCCTATTTTACAGACCGCTTCATGCTCCTCATATTTATCACACATTTTGAAGCTCTACATATTACTCACACCTTTTCAGGCTCTTCATGTTTTTCAACACCACTTCATGCTCCTCCTATTTTTCAGACCGTTTCATGCTCCTCATATTTTTGACACCTTTGGAAGCTCTTCATATTTTTCAGACCTTTTCAGGCTCTTCATGTTTTTCAACACCACTTCATTATCCTCCTATTTTTCAGAGCGTTTCATGCTCCTCATATTTTTGACACCTTTTGAATCTCTTCATATATTTCACACCTTTTCAGGCTCTTCATGTTTTTGAACACCACTTCATGCTCCTCCTATTTTTCAAACAGTTTCATGTTCCTCATGTATTTCACACCTTTTGAAGCTCTTCATATTTTTCACACCTTCTCAGGCTTTTCATGTTTTTGAACACTGCTTCATGCTCCTCATATTTTCACACCTTTGGAAGCTCTTCATATTTTTGACACAATTTCAGGCTCTTTATGTTTTTTAACACCGTTTCATGCTCCTCCTATTTTTCAGACCGTTTCATGCTCCTCATATTTTTGGCACCTTTTGAAGCTCTTCATATTTTTCACACCTTTTCAGGCTCTTCATATTTTTCAACACCGCCTCATGCTCCTTCTATTTTTTCAGAACTTTACATGCTCCTCATGTATTTCACAGCTTTTGAAGCTTTTAATAATTTTCACACCTTTTCAGGCTCTTCATGTTTTTGAACACCGCTTCATGCTCATCCTATTTTTCAGACCGTTTCATGCTCCTCATATTTTTGACACCTTTTGAAGCTCTTCATATTTTTCACACCTTTTCAGGCTCTTATTGTTTTTCAACACCAATTCATGCTCCTCCTATTTTTCAGACCATTTCATGCTCCTCATATTTTTCACACCTTTTGAAGCTCTTCACATTTTTCACGCATTTTCACGCTTTTCATGTTCCTGAACAATGCTTCATGCTCCTCCTATTTTTCACAACTATTGAAGCTCTTCATATTTTTCAAACCTTTTCAGGCTCTTCATGTTTTTCAACACCGCTTCATGCTCCTTTTATTTTTCAGACCGTTACATTGTCCTCATGTATTTCACACCTTTTGAAGCTCTGCGTATTTTTCACACCTTTTCAGGCTCTTCATGTTGTTGAACACCGCTTCATGTTCCTCCTATTTTTCAGACCGTTTCATGCTCCTCATGTATTTCACACCTTGTGAAGCTCTTCATATTTTTCACACCTTTTCAGGCTCTTCATGTTTTTCAACACCACTTCATGCTCCTCCTATTTTTCAGACCATTTCATGCTCATCTAATTTTTGACATCTTTTGAAGCTCTTCATGTATTTCACACATTTTCAGGCTCTTCAGGTTTTAGGACAACGCTTCATGCTCCTACTATTTTTCCGACCATATCATGCTCCTCATATTTTTCACACCTTTTGAAGCTCTTCATATTTTTCACACCTTTTCAGGCTGTTCATATTTTTGAACACCACTTCATGTTCCTACTATTTTTCAGAGAGTTTCATGCTCCTCATGTATTTCACACCTTTTGAAGCTCTTCATATTTTTCACACCTTTTCAGGCTCTTCATTTTTTTGAACACCCTTTAATGCTCCTCCTGTTTTTCAGACCGTTTCATGCTCCTCATATTTTTGACACCTTTTGAAGCTCTTCATATTTTTCACACCTTCTCAGGCTTTTCATGTTTTTGAACACTGCTTCATGCTCCTCATATTTTTCACACCTTTTGAAGCTCTTCATATTTTTCACGCATTTTCACGCTTTTCATGTTCCTGAACAATGCTTCATGCTCCTCCTATTTTTCAAAACTATTGAAGGTCTTCATATTTTTCACACCTTTTCAGGCTCTTCATGTTTTTCAAAACCACTTCATGCTGCTCCTATTTTTCAGACCTTTTCATGCTCATCTAATTTTTGACATCTTTTGAAGCTCCTCATATATTTCACACCTTTTGAAGCTCTTCATATTTTTAATATTTTTGAAGCTCTTCATATTTTTCACAACTATTCAGTCTCTTCATGTTTTTGAACACTGCTTCATGCTCCTCCTATTTTTCAGATCGTTTCATACTCCTCATATTTTTGAGACCTTTTGAGGCTCTTCATGTATTTCACACCTTTTCAGGCTCTTCATGTTTTAGGACAACTCTTCATGCTCCTACTATTTTTCCGACCATATCATGCTCCTCATATTTTTCACACCTTTTGAAGCTCTTCATATTTTTCACACCTTTTCAGGCTGTTCATATTTTTGAACACCACTTCATGCTCCTACTATTTTTCAGAGAGTTTCATGCTTCTCATGTATTTCACACCTTTTGAAGCTCTTCATATTTTTCACACCTTTTCAGGCTCTTCATGTGTTTCAACACCGCTTCATGCTCCTCCTATTTTTCAGACCGTTTCATGCTCATCTCATTTTTGACAAATTTTGAAGCTCTTCATATTTTTCACACCTTTTGAAACTCTTCATATTTTTTAAACTTTTTCAGACTCTTCATGTTTTTCAACACTGATTCATGCTCCTCCTATTTTTCAGACCATTTCATGCTCCTCATATTTTTGACCCCTTTTGAATCTCTTCATATTTTTCACACCTTTTCAGGCTCTTCATGTTTTTCAACACCGCTTCATGCTCCTCCCAATTTTCAGACCGTTTCATGCTCCTCATATTTTTGACACCTTTTGAAGCTCTTCATATTTTTCACACCTTTTCAGGCTTTTCATGTTTTTGAACACCGCTTCATGCTCCTCCTATTTTTCACACCTTTTGAAACTCTTCATATTTTTTACACCTTTTCAGGCTCCTCAGGTTTTTGAACACTGCTTCATGCTCCTCCTATTTTTCAGACCGTTTCATGATCCTCATGTATTTCACACCTTTTGAAACTCTTCATTTTTTTGACACAATTTCAGCCTCTTCATGTTTCTGAACACCGTTTCATGCTCCTCCTATTTTTCAGACCGTTTCATGCTCCTCATATTTTTGACACCTTTTGAAGCTCTTCGTATTTTTCACACCTTGTGAAGCTCTTCATATTTTTCACACCTTTTCAGGCTCTTCATTTTTTTGAACACCCTTTAATGCTCCTCCTGTTTTTCAGACCGTTTCATGCTCCTCATATTTTTGACACCTTTTGAAGCTCTTCATATTTTTCACACCTTCTCAGGCTTTTCATGTTTTTGAACACCGCTTCATGCTCCTCATATTTTTCACACATGTTGAAGCTCTTTATATTTTTCACACCTTTTCAGGCTTTTCTTGTTTTTGAACACCGCTTCAAGCTCCTCCTATTTTTCACACCTTTTGAAGCTCTTCATATTTTTGACACAATTTCAGGCTCTTTATGTTTTTTAACACCGTTTCATGCTCCTCCTATTTTTCAGACCGTTTCATGCTCCTCATATTTTTGGCACCTTTTGAAGCTCTTCATATTTTTCACACCTTTTCAGGCTCTTCATATTTTTCAACACCGCCTCATGCTCCTTCTATTTTTCAGAACTTTACATGCTCCTCATGTATTTCACAGCTTTTGAAGCTTTTCATAATTTTCACACCTTTTCAGGCTCTTCATGTTTTTGAACACCGCTTCATGCTCCTCTTATTTTTCAGAACGTTTCATGCTCCTCATATTTTTGACACCTTTTGAAGCTCTTCATATTTTTCACACCTTTTCAGGCTCTTCATGTTTTTCAACACCAATTCATGTTCCTCCTATTTTTCAGACCATTTCATGCTCCTCATATTTTTCACACATTTTGAAGCTCTTCAGATTTTTCACGCATTTTCACGCTTTTCATGTTCCTGAACATTGCTTCATGCTCCTCCTATTTTTCAGACCGTTTCATTCTCATCTCATTTTTGACACCTTTTGAAGCTCTTCATATTTTTTACACCTTTTGAAACTCTTCATATTTTTCATATTTTTGAAGCTCTTTATATTTTCACACGTTTTCATACTCTTCATGTTTTTCAACATCGCTTCATGATCCTGCTATTTTTCAGACCGTTTCATGCTCCTCACATTTTTGACAGGTTTGGAGGCTTTTCATCTTTTTCACACCTTTTCAGGCTCTTCATGTTTTTCAACACCACTTCATGCTTCTCCTATTTTTCCGAATGTTTCATGCTCCTCATATTTTTGACACCTTTTGAAGCTCTTCATGTTTCTCACACATTTTCAGGCTTTTCATGTTTTTCAACACCGCTTTATGCTCCTCCTATTTTTCAGACCGTTTCATGCTCATCTCATTTTAGACACCTTTTGAAGCTTTTCATATTTTTCACAACTTTTCAGGCTCTTCATGTTTTTGAACTCCGCTTCATGCTCCTCTTAATTTCAGACCGTATCAGGCTCCTAATATTTTTGACACCTTTTGAAGCTCTTCATATTTTTCACACCTTTTCAGGCTCTTCATGTTTTTGAACACCGCTTCATGCTCCTCCTATTTTTCAGATCGTTTCATGCTCCTCATATTTTTGACAGATTTTGAAGCTTTTCATATTTTTCACACATTTTCAGGCTCTTCATGTTTTTCAACACCACTTCATGCTCCTTCTTTTTTGCAGACCGTTTCATGCTCCTCATATTTTTGACACCTTTTGAAGCTCTTCGTATTTCTCACACCTTTTCAGGCTGTTTATGTTTTTCAACACCGCTTCATGCTCCTCCTATTTTTCAGACCGTTTAATGCTCCTCATATATTTGACACATTTTGAAGCTCTTCATATTTTTCACACCTTTTCAGGCTCTTCATGTTTTTCAACACCACTTCATGCTTCTCCTATTTTTCCGACCGTTTCATGCTCCTCATTTTTTTGACACCTTTTGAAGCTCTTCATATTTCTCACACATTTTCAGGCTCTTCATGTTTTTCAACACCGCTTTATGCTCCTCCTATTTTTCAGACCGTTTCATGCTCATCTCATTTTAGACACCTTTTGAAGCTTTTCATATTTTTCACAACTTTTCAGGCTCTTCATGTTTTTGAACACCGCTTCATGCTCCTCCTATTTTTCAGACAGTATCATGCTCCTCATATTTTTCACACCTTTTGAAGCTCTTCATATTTTTCACACCTTTTCAATGTCTTCATGTTTTTGAACACCGTTTCATGCTGCTCCTATTTTTCACACCGTTTCATGCTCCTCATATTTTTGACACCTTTTGAAGCTCTTCATATTTTTCATGCCTTTTCAGGCTCTTCATGTTTTTCCACACCACTCCATGCTTCTCCTATTTTCAGCCCGTTTCATGCTCCTCATGTATTTCACACCATTTGAAGCTCTCCATATTTTTCACACCTTTTCAGGCTCTTCATGTTTTTCATCACCGTTTTATGCTCCTCCTTTTTTTCAGACCTTTTCATGCGCCTCATATTTTTGAAACCTTTTGAAGCTCTTCATATTTTTCACACATTTTCAGGCTCTTCATGTTTTTGAACACCACTTCATGCTCCTCCTATTTTTCAGACCGTTTCGTTCTCCTCACATTTTAAACACCTTTTGAAGCTCTTCATATATTTCACACCTATTCAGGCTCTTCATTTTTTTCAACACCACTTCATGCTCCTCCTATTTTTCAGACCGTGTCATGCTCATCTCATTTTTGACACCTATGAAGCTCTTCATATTTTTCACACCTTTTGAAGCTCTTCATATTTTTCACACCTTTTGAAGCTCTTCATATTTTTCACACGTTTTCAGGCACTTCATGTTTTTTAACACCGCTTCATCCTCCTCCTATTTTTCAGACCGTTTCTTGCTCCTCAAATTATTGACACCTTTTGAAGCTCTTCATATTTTTCACACATATTCAGGCTCTTCATGTTTTTCAACACCGCTTCATGCTCCTCCTATTTTTCAGACTGTTTCATGCTCCGCATATATTTGACACCTTTTGAAGCTCTTCGTATATTTCACACCTTTTCAGGCTCTTCATGTTTTTCAACACCACTTCATGTTCCTCCTATTTTTCAGACCGTTTCATGCTCATCTCATTTTTGACACCTTTTAAGCTCTTCATATTTTTCACACCTTTTGAAGCTCTTCATATTTTTGACACCTTTTGAAGCTCTTCATATTTTTCACACCTTTTCAGGCTCTTCATGTTTTTGAACACCGCTTCATGCTCCTCCTATTTTTCAGATCGTTTCATGCTCCTCATATTTTTGACAGATTTTGAAGCTTTTCATATTTTTCACACATTTTCAGGCTCTTCATGTTTTTCAACACCACTTCATGCTCCTCCTATTTTTCAGACTGTTTCATGCTCCTCACATTTTTGAAACCTTTAGAATCTCTTCATATTTTTCACAACTTTTCAGGCTCTTCATGTTTTTCAACACCGTTTCATGATCCTCCTATTTTTCAGACCGTTTCATGCTCCTCATATATTTGACACCTTTTGAAGCTCTTCATATATTTCACACCTTTTCAGGCTCTTCATGTTTTTCAACACTACTTCATGGTGTTCATATTTTTCAGACCGTTTCATGCTCATTCCATTTTTGACACCTTTTGAAGCTCTTCATATTTTTCACACTTTTGAAGCTCTTCATATTTTTCACACATTTTCAGGCTCTTCATGTTTTTGAACACAGCTTCATGCTCCTCCTATTTTTCTGACCGTATCATGCTCCTCATATTTTTGACATCTTTTGAAGCTCTTCATATTTTTCACACCTTTTCAGGCTCTTCATGTTTATCAACACCGTTTCATGATCCTCCTATTTTTCAGACCGTTTCATGCTCCTCATATATTCGACACCTTTTGAAGCTCTTCATATAGTTCACACCTTTTCAGGCTCTTCATGTTTTTCAACACCACTTCATTCTCCTCATATTTTTAAGACCGTTTCATGCTCCTCATATTTTTGACACCTTTAGAACCTCTTCATATTTTACACACCTTTTCAAGCTCTTCATGTTTTTCAACACGCTTCATGCTCCTCATCATTTTCAGACCGTTTCATGCTCCTCATATTTTTGACACCTTTTGAAGCTCTTCATATTTCTCACACCTTTTCCGGCTCTTCATGTTTTTCAACACCGCTTCATGCTCCTCCTATTTTTCAGACCGTTTCATGCTCCTAATTGTTTTGACACGTTTTGAAGCTCTTCATATTTTTCACACCTTTTCAGGCTCTTCATATTTTTGAACACCGCTTCATGCTCCTCCTATTTTTCAGACCGTTTCATGCTCCTCATATTTTTCACACCTTTTGAAGCTCTTCATATTTTTCACACGATTTCAGGCTCTTCATGTTTTTGAACACCATTTCATGCTCCTCCTATTTTGCAGACCGTTTCATTCTCCTCATATTTTTGACACCTTTGAGGCTCTTCATATTTTTCACACCTTTTGAAGCTCTTCATATTTTTCATATTTTTGAAGCTCTTCATATTTTCAGACGTTTTCAGATTCTTCATGTTTTTCAACACCGCTTCATGATTCTGCAATTTTTCAGACCGTTTCATGCCCCTCATATATTTCACACCTTTTGAAGCTCTTCATATTTTTCACATCTTTTGAAGCTCTTCATATTTTCAGACGTTTTCAGATTCTTCATGTTTTTCAACACCGCTTCATGATCCTGCAATTTTTCAGACCGTTTCATGCTCCTCATATATTTCACACCTTTTGAAGCTCTTCATATTTTTCATATTTTTGAAGCTCTTCATATTTTCAGACGTTTTCAGATTCTTCATGTTTTTCAACACCGCTTCATGATCCTGCAATTTTTCAGACCGTTTCATGCTCCTCATATATTTCACACCTTTTGAAGCTCTTCATATTTTTCACATCTTTTGAAGCTCTTCATATTTTCAGACGTTTTCAGATTCTTCATGTTTTTCAACACCGCTTCATGATCCTGCAATTTTTCAGACCGTTTCATGCTCCTCATATATTTCACACCTTTTGAAGCTCTTCATATTTTTCATATTTTTGAAGCTCTTCATATTTTCAGACGTTTTCAGATTCTTCATGTTTTTCAACACCGCTTCATGATCCTGCAATTTTTCAGACCGTTTCATGCTCATCATATATTTCACACCTTTTGAAGCTCTTCATATTTTTCACATCTTTTGAAGCTCTTCATATTTTTCACATTTTTTGAAGCTCTTCATATTTTTCACACCTTTTCAAGCTCTTCATGTTTTTCAACACCGCTTCATGCTCCTCCTATTTTTCAGACCGTTTCATGCTCCTCATATTTCTGACACCTTTTGAAGCTCTTCATATTTTTCACACCTTTTCAGGCTCTTCATGTTTTTGAACACCGCTTCATGCTCCTCTTATTTTTCAGACCATTTCATGCTCCTCATATTTTTGACACCTTTTGAAGCTTTTCATATTTTTCACACCTTTTCAGGCTCTTCAAGTTTATCAACACCACTTCATGCTCCTCCTTTTTTGCAGACCGTTTCATGCTCCTCATATTACTGACATCTTTTATAGCTCTTTATATTTGTCACTTCTTTTTCAGGCTCTTAACGTTTTTCAGCACCACTTCATGCTCCTTCTATTTTTCAGACGTTTTCATGATTCTTTCATTTTACATAGCTTTTGAAGCTCTTCATATATTTCACACCTTTTCATGTTCTTCATGTTTTTCACCACCACTTCATGCTCCTCCTTTTTTTCAGACCGTGTCATGCTCATCTCATTTTTGACACTCTTTGAAGCTCTTCATAATTTTCACACCTTTTGAAGCTCTTCATATTTTTCACACTTTTTCAGGCTCTTCATGTTTTTCAACACCGCTTCATGCTTCTCTTATTTTTAAGACCGTATCATGCACCTCATATTTTTCACACCTTTTGAAGATCCTCCTATTTTTCACACCTTTTCAGGCTCTTTAGGTTTTTCCACACCGTTTCATGCTCCTCCTATTTTCCAGACCGTTTCATGTTTCTCATATTTTTGACACCTTTTGAAGCTCTTCATATTATTCACAACTTTTCAGGCTCTTCATCATTTTCAACACCGCTTCATGCTGCTCCTATTTTTCACACCGTTTCATGCTCTTCTCATGTTTTACACCTTTTGAAGTTCTTCATATTTTTCACAGCTTTTCAAGCTCTTCATATTATTCACACATATTCAGGCTCTTCATGTTTTTGAACACTGCTTCATTCTCCTCCTATTTTTCAGACCGTTTCATGCTCCTCATATATGTGAAACATTTTGAAACTCCTCCTATTTTTCACACCTTTTCAGACTGTTCATGATTTTCAACACCGTTTCCTGCTCCTCATAATTTTCAGACCGTTTCGTTCGCGTCATATTTTTGACACATTTTGAAGCTCTTCATATTTTTCTCACATTTTCAGGCTCTTCATGCTTTTCAAGAACACTTCATGCTCCTCTTTTTTTTGAGACCGTTTCATTCTCCTCGTGTTTTTGACACCATTTGCAGCTCTTCATATTTTTCACAACTTTTCAGGCTGTTCATGTTTTTTAACTCCGTTTCATGATCCTCCTATTTTTCACACCATTTCATGCTCCTCCTATTTTGGACACCTTTTGAAGTTCTTCATATTTTTTACACCTTTTCAGGCTCTTCATGTCTTTGAACACCGCTTCATTCTCCTCCTATTTTTCAGACCGTTTCATGCTCCTCATATTTTTCACACCTTTTGAAGCTCTTCATATTTCTCACACCTTTTCAGGCTCTTCATGTTTTTGAACACCGCTTCATGCTCCTCATATTTTTAGGACATTTTCATGCTCCTCATATTTTTGACACCTATTGAAGCTCCTCCTATTTTTCACACCTTTTCAGGATCTTCATGTTTTTCAACACCGTTTCATGCTCCTCCTATTTTTCAGACCTTTTCATGCTCCTCCGACATTTCAGACCGTTTCATGCTCGTCATATATTTGACAGCTTCTGAAGCTCTTCATATTTTTCACACCTTTTCAGACTCTTCATGTTTTTCAACATCGCTTCATACTCCTCCTATTTTTCAGACCGGTTCATGCTCCTCATGTATTTGACACCTTTTGAAGCTCTTCATATTATTCACAAATTTTCAGGCTCTTCATGTTTTTCAACACCGCTTCATGCTCCTCCTATTTTTCAGTCGTTTCATGCTTCTCATATATTTGACACCTTTTGAAGCTCTTCATATTTTTCACACCTTTTCAGGATCTTCATATTTTTGACGTCTGCTTCATGCCCCTGCTATTTTTCAGAATGTTTCATGCTCCTCATATTTTTGAAACCTTTTGATGCTCTTCATATTTTTCACACCTTTTTAGGCTCTTCATGTTTTTCAACACCGTTTCATGCTCCTCCTATTTTCAAACTGTTTCATGCTCCTCTTATTTTTGACACCTTTAGAAGCTCTTCATATATTTCACACATTTTAAGGCTCTTCATGTTTCTGAACACCGCTTCATGCTCCTCCTATATTTCACACCTTTTGAAGCTCTTCATATATTTCACACCTTTTCAGACTCTTCATGTTTTTCAACATCGCTTCATACTCCTCCTATTTTTCAGACCGGTTCATGCTCCTCATGTATTTGACACCTTTTGAAGCTCTTCATATTATTCACAAATTTTCAGGCTCTTCATGTTTTTCAACAACACTTCATGCTCCTCCTATTTTTCAGACCGTTTCATGCCTCTCATATTTTTGACACATTTTGAAGCTCTTCATATTTTTCACACCTTTTCAGGCTCTTCATGTTTTTCAACAACGCTTCATGCTCCTCCTAATTTTCAGACCGTTTCATGCTCCTCCTATTTTTCAGACCGTTTCCTGCTCCTCCTATTTTTCAGACCGTTTCATGCTCCTTATGTTTTTGACACCTTTTGAAAATCTTAATATTTTTCACACCTTTTCATGCTCTTCATGTTTTTCAACACCATTTCATGCTCCTCCTATATTTCAGATTGTTTCATGCTTCTCATATTTTTAACACCTTTTGTAGCTCTTCATATTTTTCACACCTTGTCAGGCTCTTGATGTTTTTCAACACCGTTTCATGTTCCTCGTATTTTTCAGACCATTTCATGCTCCTCATATTTTTCAGGCCGTTTCATGCTCGTCATAATTTTGAAACATTTTGAAGCCCTTCATATTTTTCACACCTTTTCAGGCTCTTCATGTGTTTCAACAACGTATTATGCTCCTCCTATTTTTCAGACCGTTTCATGCTCCTCATATTTTTGACACCTTTTGAAGCTCTTCATATATTTCCACACCTTTTCAGGCTCTTCATGTTTTTCAACACCGCTTCATGCTCCTCCTGTTTTTCATACCGTTTCATGCTCCTCATAATTTTGACATTTTTTGAAGCTCTTTATATTTTTCACACCTTTTCATACTCTTCATGTTTTTCACCACCGTTTCATGCTCCTCATAATTTTCAGACCGTTTCGTTCGCGTCATATTTTTGACACATTTTGAAGCTCTTCATATTTTTCTCACATTTTCAGGCTCTTCATGCTTTTCAAGAACACTTCATGCTCCTCTTTTTTTTGAGACCGTTTCATTCTCCTCGTGTTTTTGACACCATTTGCAGCTCTTCATATTTTTCACAACTTTTCAGGCTGTTCATGTTTTTTAACTCCGTTTCATGATCCTCCTATTTTTCACACCATTTCATGCTCCTCCTATTTTGGACACCTTTTGAAGTTCTTCATATTTTTTACACCTTTTCAGGCTCTTCATGTCTTTGAACACCGCTTCATTCTCCTCCTATTTTTCAGACCGTTTCATGCTCCTCATATTTTTCACACCTTTTGAAGCTCTTCATATTTCTCACACCTTTTCAGGCTCTTCATGTTTTTGAACACCGCTTCATGCTCCTCATATTTTTAGGACATTTTCATGCTCCTCATATTTTTGACACCTATTGAAGCTCCTCCTATTTTTCACACCTTTTCAGGATCTTCATGTTTTTCAACACCGTTTCATGCTCCTCCTATTTTTCAGACCTTTTCATGCTCCTCCGACATTTCAGACCGTTTCATGCTCGTCATATATTTGACAGCTTCTGAAGCTCTTCATATTTTTCACACCTTTTCAGACTCTTCATGTTTTTCAACATCGCTTCATACTCCTCCTATTTTTCAGACCGGTTCATGCTCCTCATGTATTTGACACCTTTTGAAGCTCTTCATATTATTCACAAATTTTCAGGCTCTTCATGTTTTTCAACACCGCTTCATGCTCCTCCTATTTTTCAGTCGTTTCATGCTTCTCATATATTTGACACCTTTTGAAGCTCTTCATATTTTTCACACCTTTTCAGGATCTTCATATTTTTGACGTCTGCTTCATGCCCCTGCTATTTTTCAGAATGTTTCATGCTCCTCATATTTTTGAAACCTTTTGATGCTCTTCATATTTTTCACACCTTTTTAGGCTCTTCATGTTTTTCAACACCGTTTCATGCTCCTCCTGTTTTCAAACTGTTTCATGCTCCTCTTATTTTTGACACCTTTAGAAGCTCTTCATATATTTCACACATTTTAAGGCTCTTCATGTTTCTGAACACCGCTTCATGCTCCTCCTATATTTCACACCTTTTGAAGCTCTTCATATATTTCACACCTTTTCAGACTCTTCATGTTTTTCAACATCGCTTCATACTCCTCCTATTTTTCAGACCGGTTCATGCTCCTCATGTATTTGACACCTTTTGAAGCTCTTCATATTATTCACAAATTTTCAGGCTCTTCATGTTTTTCAACAACACTTCATGCTCCTCCTATTTTTCAGACCGTTTCATGCCTCTCATATTTTTGACACATTTTGAAGTTCTTCATATTTTTCACACCTTTTCAGGCTCTTCATGTTTTTCAACACCGCTTCATGCTCCTCCTAATTTTCAGACTGTTTCATGCTCCTCCTATTTTTCAGACCGTTTCCTGCTCCTCCTATTTTTCAGACCGTTTCATGCTCCTTATGTTTTTGACACCTTTTGAAAATCTTAATATTTTTCACACCTTTTCATGCTCTTCATGTTTTTCAACACCATTTCATGCTCCTCCTATATTTCAGATTGTTTCATGCTTCTCATATTTTTAACACCTTTTGTAGCTCTTCATATTTTTCACACCTTGTCAGGCTCTTGATGTTTTTCAACACCGTTTCATGTTCCTCGTATTTTTCAGACCATTTCATGCTCCTCATATTTTTCAGGCCGTTTCATGCTCGTCATAATTTTGAAACATTTTGAAGCCCTTCATATTTTTCACACCTTTTCAGGCTCTTCATGTGTTTCAACAACGTATTATGCTCCTCCTATTTTTCAGACCGTTTCATGCTCCTCATATTTTTGACACCTTTTGAAGCTCTTCATATATTTCCACACCTTTTCAGGCTCTTCATGTTTTTCAACACCGCTTCACGCTCCTCCTGTTTTTCATACCGTTTCATGCTCCTCATAATTTTGACATTTTTTGAAGCTCTTTATATTTTTCACACCTTTTCATACTCTTCATGTTTTTCACCACCGTTTCATGCTCCTCATAATTTTCAGACCGTTTCGTTCGCGTCATATTTTTGACACATTTTGAAGCTCTTCATATTTTTCTCACATTTTCAGGCTCTTCATGCTTTTCAAGAACACTTCATGCTCCTCTTTTTTTTGAGACCGTTTCATTCTCCTCGTGTTTTTGACACCATTTGCAGCTCTTCATATTTTTCACAACTTTTCAGGCTGTTCATGTTTTTTAACTCCGTTTCATGATCCTCCTATTTTTCACACCATTTCATGCTCCTCCTATTTTGGACACCTTTTGAAGTTCTTCATATTTTTTACACCTTTTCAGGCTCTTCATGTCTTTGAACACCGCTTCATTCTCCTCCTATTTTTCAGACCGTTTCATGCTCCTCATATTTTTCACACCTTTTGAAGCTCTTCATATTTCTCACACCTTTTCAGGCTCTTCATGTTTTTGAACACCGCTTCATGCTCCTCATATTTTTAGGACATTTTCATGCTCCTCATATTTTTGACACCTATTGAAGCTCCTCCTATTTTTCACACCTTTTCAGGATCTTCATGTTTTTCAACACCGTTTCATGCTCCTCCTATTTTTCAGACCTTTTCATGCTCCTCCGACATTTCAGACCGTTTCATGCTCGTCATATATTTGACAGCTTCTGAAGCTCTTCATATTTTTCACACCTTTTCAGACTCTTCATGTTTTTCAACATCGCTTCATACTCCTCCTATTTTTCAGACCGGTTCATGCTCCTCATGTATTTGACACCTTTTGAAGCTCTTCATATTATTCACAAATTTTCAGGCTCTTCATGTTTTTCAACACCGCTTCATGCTCCTCCTATTTTTCAGTCGTTTCATGCTTCTCATATATTTGACACCTTTTGAAGCTCTTCATATTTTTCACACCTTTTCAGGATCTTCATATTTTTGACGTCTGCTTCATGCCCCTGCTATTTTTCAGAATGTTTCATGCTCCTCATATTTTTGAAACCTTTTGATGCTCTTCATATTTTTCACACCTTTTTAGGCTCTTCATGTTTTTCAACACCGTTTCATGCTCCTCCTATTTTCAAACTGTTTCATGCTCCTCTTATTTTTGACACCTTTAGAAGCTCTTCATATATTTCACACATTTTAAGGCTCTTCATGTTTCTGAACACCGCTTCATGCTCCTCCTATATTTCACACCTTTTGAAGCTCTTCATATATTTCACACCTTTTCAGACTCTTCATGTTTTTCAACATCGCTTCATACTCCTCCTATTTTTCAGACCGGTTCATGCTCCTCATGTATTTGACACCTTTTGAAGCTCTTCATATTATTCACAAATTTTCAGGCTCTTCATGTTTTTCAACAACACTTCATGCTCCTCCTATTTTTCAGACCGTTTCATGCCTCTCATATTTTTGACACATTTTGAAGTTCTTCATATTTTTCACACCTTTTCAGGCTCTTCATGTTTTTCAACACTGCTTCATGCTCCTCCTAATTTCCAGACTGTTTCATGCTCCTCCTATTTTTCAGACCGTTTCCTGCTCCTCCTATTTTTCAGACCGTTTCATGCTCCTTATGTTTTTGACACCTTTTGAAAATCTTAATATTTTTCACACCTTTTCATGCTCTTCATGTTTTTCAACACCATTTCATGCTCCTCCTATATTTCAGATTGTTTCATGCTTCTCATATTTTTAACACCTTTTGTAGCTCTTCATATTTTTCACACCTTGTCAGGCTCTTGATGTTTTTCAACACCGTTTCATGTTCCTCGTATTTTTCAGACCATTTCATGCTCCTCATATTTTTCAGGCCGTTTCATGCTCGTCATAATTTTGAAACATTTTGAAGCCCTTCATATTTTTCACACCTTTTCAGGCTCTTCATGTGTTTCAACAACGTATTATGCTCCTCCTATTTTTCAGACCGTTTCATGCTCCTCATATTTTTGACACCTTTTGAAGCTCTTCATATATTTCCACACCTTTTCAGGCTCTTCATGTTTTTCAACACCGCTTCATGCTCCTCCTAATTTTCAGACTGTTTCATGCTCCTCCTATTTTTCAGACCGTTTCCTGCTCCTCCTATTTTTCAGACCGTTTCATGCTCCTTATGTTTTTGACACCTTTTGAAAATCTTAATATTTTTCACACCTTTTCATGCTCTTCATGTTTTTCAACACCATTTCATGCTCCTCCTATATTTCAGATTGTTTCATGCTTCTCATATTTTTAACACCTTTTGTAGCTCTTCATATTTTTCACACCTTGTCAGGCTCTTGATGTTTTTCAACACCGTTTCATGTTCCTCGTATTTTTCAGACCATTTCATGCTCCTCATATTTTTCAGGCCGTTTCATGCTCGTCATAATTTTGAAACATTTTGAAGCCCTTCATATTTTTCACACCTTTTCAGGCTCTTCATGTGTTTCAACAACGTATTATGCTCCTCCTATTTTTCAGACCGTTTCATGCTCCTCATATTTTTGACACCTTTTGAAGCTCTTCATATATTTCACACCTTTTCAGGCTCTTCATGTTTTTCAACACCGCTTCATGCTCCTCCTGTTTTTCATACCATTTCATGCTCCTCATAATTTTGACATTTTTTGAAGCTCTTTATATTTTTCACACCTTTTCATACTCTTCATGTTTTTCACCACCGTTTCATGCTCCTCATAATTTTCAGACCGTTTCGTTCGCGTCATATTTTTGACACATTTTGAAGCTCTTCATATTTTTCTCACATTTTCAGGCTCTTCATGCTTTTCAAGAACACTTCATGCTCCTCTTTTTTTTGAGACCGTTTCATTCTCCTCGTGTTTTTGACACCATTTGCAGCTCTTCATATTTTTCACAACTTTTCAGGCTGTTCATGTTTTTTAACTCCGTTTCATGATCCTCCTATTTTTCACACCATTTCATGCTCCTCCTATTTTGGACACCTTTTGAAGTTCTTCATATTTTTTACACCTTTTCAGGCTCTTCATGTCTTTGAACACCGCTTCATTCTCCTCCTATTTTTCAGACCGTTTCATGCTCCTCATATTTTTCACACCTTTTGAAGCTCTTCATATTTCTCACACCTTTTCAGGCTCTTCATGTTTTTGAACACCGCTTCATGCTCCTCATATTTTTAGGACATTTTCATGCTCCTCATATTTTTGACACCTATTGAAGCTCCTCCTATTTTTCACACCTTTTCAGGATCTTCATGTTTTTCAACACCGTTTCATGCTCCTCCTATTTTTCAGACCTTTTCATGCTCCTCCGACATTTCAGACCGTTTCATGCTCGTCATATATTTGACAGCTTCTGAAGCTCTTCATATTTTTCACACCTTTTCAGACTCTTCATGTTTTTCAACATCGCTTCATACTCCTCCTATTTTTCAGACCGGTTCATGCTCCTCATGTATTTGACACCTTTTGAAGCTCTTCATATTATTCACAAATTTTCAGGCTCTTCATGTTTTTCAACACCGCTTCATGCTCCTCCTATTTTTCAGTCGTTTCATGCTTCTCATATATTTGACACCTTTTGAAGCTCTTCATATTTTTCACACCTTTTCAGGATCTTCATATTTTTGACGTCTGCTTCATGCCCCTGCTATTTTTCAGAATGTTTCATGCTCCTCATATTTTTGAAACCTTTTGATGCTCTTCATATTTTTCACACCTTTTTAGGCTCTTCATGTTTTTCAACACCGTTTCATGCTCCTCCTGTTTTCAAACTGTTTCATGCTCCTCTTATTTTTGACACCTTTAGAAGCTCTTCATATATTTCACACATTTTAAGGCTCTTCATGTTTCTGAACACCGCTTCATGCTCCTCCTATATTTCACACCTTTTGAAGCTCTTCATATATTTCACACCTTTTCAGACTCTTCATGTTTTTCAACATCGCTTCATACTCCTCCTATTTTTCAGACCGGTTCATGCTCCTCATGTATTTGACACCTTTTGAAGCTCTTCATATTATTCACAAATTTTCAGGCTCTTCATGTTTTTCAACAACACTTCATGCTCCTCCTATTTTTCAGACCGTTTCATGCCTCTCATATTTTTGACACATTTTGAAGTTCTTCATATTTTTCACACCTTTTCAGGCTCTTCATGTTTTTCAACACCGCTTCATGCTCCTCCTAATTTTCAGACTGTTTCATGCTCCTCCTATTTTTCAGACCGTTTCCTGCTCCTCCTATTTTTCAGACCGTTTCATGCTCCTTATGTTTTTGACACCTTTTGAAAATCTTAATATTTTTCACACCTTTTCATGCTCTTCATGTTTTTCAACACCATTTCATGCTCCTCCTATATTTCAGATTGTTTCATGCTTCTCATATTTTTAACACCTTTTGTAGCTCTTCATATTTTTCACACCTTGTCAGGCTCTTGATGTTTTTCAACACCGTTTCATGTTCCTCGTATTTTTCAGACCATTTCATGCTCCTCATATTTTTCAGGCCGTTTCATGCTCGTCATAATTTTGAAACATTTTGAAGCCCTTCATATTTTTCACACCTTTTCAGGCTCTTCATGTGTTTCAACAACGTATTATGCTCCTCCTATTTTTCAGACCGTTTCATGCTCCTCATATTTTTGACACCTTTTGAAGCTCTTCATATATTTCCACACCTTTTCAGGCTCTTCATGTTTTTCAACACCGCTTCATGCTCCTCCTGTTTTTCATACCGTTTCATGCTCCTCATAATTTTGACATTTTTTGAAGCTCTTTATATTTTTCACACCTTTTCATACTCTTCATGTTTTTCACCACCGTTTCATGCTCCTCATAATTTTCAGACCGTTTCGTTCGCGTCATATTTTTGACACATTTTGAAGCTCTTCATATTTTTCTCACATTTTCAGGCTCTTCATGCTTTTCAAGAACACTTCATGCTCCTCTTTTTTTTGAGACCGTTTCATTCTCCTCGTGTTTTTGACACCATTTGCAGCTCTTCATATTTTTCACAACTTTTCAGGCTGTTCATGTTTTTTAACTCCGTTTCATGATCCTCCTATTTTTCACACCATTTCATGCTCCTCCTATTTTGGACACCTTTTGAAGTTCTTCATATTTTTTACACCTTTTCAGGCTCTTCATGTCTTTGAACACCGCTTCATTCTCCTCCTATTTTTCAGACCGTTTCATGCTCCTCATATTTTTCACACCTTTTGAAGCTCTTCATATTTCTCACACCTTTTCAGGCTCTTCATGTTTTTGAACACCGCTTCATGCTCCTCATATTTTTAGGACATTTTCATGCTCCTCATATTTTTGACACCTATTGAAGCTCCTCCTATTTTTCACACCTTTTCAGGATCTTCATGTTTTTCAACACCGTTTCATGCTCCTCCTATTTTTCAGACCTTTTCATGCTCCTCCGACATTTCAGACCGTTTCATGCTCGTCATATATTTGACAGCTTCTGAAGCTCTTCATATTTTTCACACCTTTTCAGACTCTTCATGTTTTTCAACATCGCTTCATACTCCTCCTATTTTTCAGACCGGTTCATGCTCCTCATGTATTTGACACCTTTTGAAGCTCTTCATATTATTCACAAATTTTCAGGCTCTTCATGTTTTTCAACACCGCTTCATGCTCCTCCTATTTTTCAGTCGTTTCATGCTTCTCATATATTTGACACCTTTTGAAGCTCTTCATATTTTTCACACCTTTTCAGGATCTTCATATTTTTGACGTCTGCTTCATGCCCCTGCTATTTTTCAGAATGTTTCATGCTCCTCATATTTTTGAAACCTTTTGATGCTCTTCATATTTTTCACACCTTTTTAGGCTCTTCATGTTTTTCAACACCGTTTCATGCTCCTCCTATTTTCAAACTGTTTCATGCTCCTCTTATTTTTGACACCTTTAGAAGCTCTTCATATATTTCACACATTTTAAGGCTCTTCATGTTTCTGAACACCGCTTCATGCTCCTCCTATATTTCACACCTTTTGAAGCTCTTCATATATTTCACACCTTTTCAGACTCTTCATGTTTTTCAACATCGCTTCATACTCCTCCTATTTTTCAGACCGGTTCATGCTCCTCATGTATTTGACACCTTTTGAAGCTCTTCATATTATTCACAAATTTTCAGGCTCTTCATGTTTTTCAACAACACTTCATGCTCCTCCTATTTTTCAGACCGTTTCATGCCTCTCATATTTTTGACACATTTTGAAGTTCTTCATATTTTTCACACCTTTTCAGGCTCTTCATGTTTTTCAACACTGCTTCATGCTCCTCCTAATTTTCAGACTGTTTCATGCTCCTCCTATTTTTCAGACCGTTTCCTGCTCCTCCTATTTTTCAGACCGTTTCATGCTCCTTATGTTTTTGACACCTTTTGAAAATCTTAATATTTTTCACACCTTTTCATGCTCTTCATGTTTTTCAACACCATTTCATGCTCCTCCTATATTTCAGATTGTTTCATGCTTCTCATATTTTTAACACCTTTTGTAGCTCTTCATATTTTTCACACCTTGTCAGGCTCTTGATGTGTTTCAACACCGTTTCATGTTCCTCGTATTTTTCAGACCATTTCATGCTCCTCATATTTTTCAGGCCGTTTCATGCTCGTCATAATTTTGAAACATTTTGAAGCCCTTCATATTTTTCACACCTTTTCAGGCTCTTCATGTGTTTCAACAACGTATTATGCTCCTCCTATTTTTCAGACCGTTTCATGCTCCTCATATTTTTGACACCTTTTGAAGCTCTTCATATATTTCCACACCTTTTCAGGCTCTTCATGTTTTTCAACACCGCTTCATGCTCCTCCTGTTTTTCATACCGTTTCATGCTCCTCATAATTTTGACATTTTTTGAAGCTCTTTATATTTTTCACACCTTTTCATACTCTTCATGTTTTTCACCACCGTTTCATGCTCCTCATAATTTTCAGACCGTTTCGTTCGCGTCATATTTTTGACACATTTTGAAGCTCTTCATATTTTTCTCACATTTTCAGGCTCTTCATGCTTTTCAAGAACACTTCATGCTCCTCTTTTTTTTGAGACCGTTTCATTCTCCTCGTGTTTTTGACACCATTTGCAGCTCTTCATATTTTTCACAACTTTTCAGGCTGTTCATGTTTTTTAACTCCGTTTCATGATCCTCCTATTTTTCACACCATTTCATGCTCCTCCTATTTTGGACACCTTTTGAAGTTCTTCATATTTTTTACACCTTTTCAGGCTCTTCATGTCTTTGAACACCGCTTCATTCTCCTCCTATTTTTCAGACCGTTTCATGCTCCTCATATTTTTCACACCTTTTGAAGCTCTTCATATTTCTCACACCTTTTCAGGCTCTTCATGTTTTTGAACACCGCTTCATGCTCCTCATATTTTTAGGACATTTTCATGCTCCTCATATTTTTGACACCTATTGAAGCTCCTCCTATTTTTCACACCTTTTCAGGATCTTCATGTTTTTCAACACCGTTTCATGCTCCTCCTATTTTTCAGACCTTTTCATGCTCCTCCGACATTTCAGCCCGTTTCATGCTCGTCATATATTTGACAGCTTCTGAAGCTCTTCATATTTTTCACACCTTTTCAGACTCTTCATGTTTTTCAACATCGCTTCATACTCCTCCTATTTTTCAGACCGTTTCATGCTCCTCATGTATTTGACACCTTTTGAAGCTCTTCATATTATTCACAAATTTTCAGGCTCTTCATGTTTTTCAACACCGCTTCATGCTCCTCCTATTTTTCAGTCGTTTCATGCTTCTCATATATTTGACACCTTTTGAAGCTCTTCATATTTTTCACACCTTTTCAGGATCTTCATATTTTTGACGTCTGCTTCATGCCCCTGCTATTTTTCAGAATGTTTCATGCTCCTCATATTTTTGAAACCTTTTGATGCTCTTCATATTTTTCACACCTTTTTAGGCTCTTCATGTTTTTCAACACCATTTCATGCTCCTCCTATTTTCAAACTGTTTCATGCTCCTCTTATTTTTGACACCTTTAGAAGCTCTTCATATATTTCACACATTTTAAGGCTCTTCATGTTTCTGAACACCGCTTCATGCTCCTCCTATATTTCACACCTTTTGAAGCTCTTCATATATTTCACACCTTTTCAGACTCTTCATGTTTTTCAACATCGCTTCATACTCCTCCTATTTTTCAGACCGGTTCATGCTCCTCATGTATTTGACACCTTTTGAAGCTCTTCATATTATTCACAAATTTTCAGGCTCTTCATGTTTTTCAACAACACTTCATGCTCCTCCTATTTTTCAGACCATTTCATGCCTCTCATATTTTTGACACATTTTGAAGTTCTTCATATTTTTCACACCTTTTCAGGCTCTTCATGTTTTTCAACACCGCTTCATGCTCCTCCTAATTTTCAGACCGTTTCATGCTCCTCCTATTTTTCAGACCGTTTCCTGCTCCTCCTATTTTTCAGACCGTTTCATGCTCCTTATGTTTTTGACACCTTTTGAAAATCTTAATATTTTTCACACCTTTTCATGCTCTTCATGTTTTTCAACACCATTTCATGCTCCTCCTATATTTCAGATTGTTTCATGCTTCTCATATTTTTAACACCTTTTGTAGCTCTTCATATTTTTCACACCTTGTCAGGCTCTTGATGTTTTTCAACACCGTTTCATGTTCCTCGTATTTTTCAGACCATTTCATGCTCCTCATATTTTTCAGGCCGTTTCATGCTCGTCATAATTTTGAAACATTTTGAAGCCCTTCATATTTTTCACACCTTTTCAGGCTCTTCATGTGTTTCAACAACGTATTATGCTCCTCCTATTTTTCAGACCGTTTCATGCTCCTCATATTTTTGACACCTTTTGAAGCTCTTCATATATTTCACACCTTTTCAGGCTCTTCATGTTTTTCAACACCGCTTCATGCTCCTCCTGTTTTTCATACCATTTCATGCTCCTCATAATTTTGACATTTTTTGAAGCTCTTTATATTTTTCACACCTTTTCATACTCTTCATGTTTTTCACCACCGTTTCATGCTCCTCATAATTTTCAGACCGTTTCGTTCGCGTCATATTTTTGACACATTTTGAAGCTCTTCATATTTTTCTCACATTTTCAGGCTCTTCATGCTTTTCAAGAACACTTCATGCTCCTCTTTTTTTTGAGACCGTTTCATTCTCCTCGTGTTTTTGACACCATTTGCAGCTCTTCATATTTTTCACAACTTTTCAGGCTGTTCATGTTTTTTAACTCCGTTTCATGATCCTCCTATTTTTCACACCATTTCATGCTCCTCCTATTTTGGACACCTTTTGAAGTTCTTCATATTTTTTACACCTTTTCAGGCTCTTCATGTCTTTGAACACCGCTTCATTCTCCTCCTATTTTTCAGACCGTTTCATGCTCCTCATATTTTTCACACCTTTTGAAGCTCTTCATATTTCTCACACCTTTTCAGGCTCTTCATGTTTTTGAACACCGCTTCATGCTCCTCATATTTTTAGGACATTTTCATGCTCCTCATATTTTTGACACCTATTGAAGCTCCTCCTATTTTTCACACCTTTTCAGGATCTTCATGTTTTTCAACACCGTTTCATGCTCCTCCTATTTTTCAGACCTTTTCATGCTCCTCCGACATTTCAGACCGTTTCATGCTCGTCATATATTTGACAGCTTCTGAAGCTCTTCATATTTTTCACACCTTTTCAGACTCTTCATGTTTTTCAACATCGCTTCATACTCCTCCTATTTTTCAGACCGGTTCATGCTCCTCATGTATTTGACACCTTTTGAAGCTCTTCATATTATTCACAAATTTTCAGGCTCTTCATGTTTTTCAACACCGCTTCATGCTCCTCCTATTTTTCAGTCGTTTCATGCTTCTCATATATTTGACACCTTTTGAAGCTCTTCATATTTTTCACACCTTTTCAGGATCTTCATATTTTTGACGTCTGCTTCATGCCCCTGCTATTTTTCAGAATGTTTCATGCTCCTCATATTTTTGAAACCTTTTGATGCTCTTCATATTTTTCACACCTTTTTAGGCTCTTCATGTTTTTCAACACCGTTTCATGCTCCTCCTATTTTCAAACTGTTTCATGCTCCTCTTATTTTTGACACCTTTAGAAGCTCTTCATATATTTCACACATTTTAAGGCTCTTCATGTTTCTGAACACCGCTTCATGCTCCTCCTATATTTCACACCTTTTGAAGCTCTTCATATATTTCACACCTTTTCAGACTCTTCATGTTTTTCAACATCGCTTCATACTCCTCCTATTTTTCAGACCGGTTCATGCTCCTCATGTATTTGACACCTTTTGAAGCTCTTCATATTATTCACAAATTTTCAGGCTCTTCATGTTTTTCAACAACACTTCATGCTCCTCCTATTTTTCAGACCGTTTCATGCCTCTCATATTTTTGACACATTTTGAAGTTCTTCATATTTTTCACACCTTTTCAGGCTCTTCATGTTTTTCAACACCGCTTCATACTCCTCCTAATTTTCAGACCGTTTCATGCTCCTCCTATTTTTCAGACCGTTTCCTGCTCCTCCTATTTTTCAGACCGTTTCATGCTCCTTATGTTTTTGACACCTTTTGAAAATCTTAATATTTTTCACACCTTTTCATGCTCTTCATGTTTTTCAACACCATTTCATGCTCCTCCTATATTTCAGATTGTTTCATGCTTCTCATATTTTTAACACCTTTTGTAGCTCTTCATATTTTTCACACCTTGTCAGGCTCTTGATGTTTTTCAACACCGTTTCATGTTCCTCGTATTTTTCAGACCATTTCATGCTCCTCATATTTTTCAGGCCGTTTCATGCTCGTCATAATTTTGAAACATTTTGAAGCCCTTCATATTTTTCACACCTTTTCAGGCTCTTCATGTGTTTCAACAACGTATTATGCTCCTCCTATTTTTCAGACCGTTTCATGCTCCTCATATTTTTGACACCTTTTGAAGCTCTTCATATATTTCCACACCTTTTCAGGCTCTTCATGTTTTTCAACACCGCTTCATGCTCCTCCTGTTTTTCATACCGTTTCATGCTCCTCATAATTTTGACATTTTTTGAAGCTCTTTATATTTTTCACACCTTTTCATACTCTTCATGTTTTTCACCACCGTTTCATGCTCCTCATAATTTTCAGACCGTTTCGTTCGCATCATATTTTTGACACATTTTGAAGCTCTTCATATTTTTCTCACATTTTCAGGCTCTTCATGCTTTTCAAGAACACTTCATGCTCCTCTTTTTTTTGAGACCGTTTCATTCTCCTCGTGTTTTTGACACCATTTGCAGCTCTTCATATTTTTCACAACTTTTCAGGCTGTTCATGTTTTTTAACTCCGTTTCATGATCCTCCTATTTTTCACACCATTTCATGCTCCTCCTATTTTGGACACCTTTTGAAGTTCTTCATATTTTTTACACCTTTTCAGGCTCTTCATGTCTTTGAACACCGCTTCATTCTCCTCCTATTTTTCAGACCGTTTCATGCTCCTCATATTTTTCACACCTTTTGAAGCTCTTCATATTTCTCACACCTTTTCAGGCTCTTCATGTTTTTGAACACCGCTTCATGCTCCTCATATTTTTAGGACATTTTCATGCTCCTCATATTTTTGACACCTATTGAAGCTCCTCCTATTTTTCACACCTTTTCAGGATCTTCATGTTTTTCAACACCGTTTCATGCTCCTCCTATTTTTCAGACCTTTTCATGCTCCTCCGACATTTCAGACCGTTTCATGCTCGTCATATATTTGACAGCTTCTGAAGCTCTTCATATTTTTCACACCTTTTCAGACTCTTCATGTTTTTCAACATCGCTTCATACTCCTCCTATTTTTCAGACCGGTTCATGCTCCTCATGTATTTGACACCTTTTGAAGCTCTTCATATTATTCACAAATTTTCAGGCTCTTCATGTTTTTCAACACCGCTTCATGCTCCTCCTATTTTTCAGTCGTTTCATGCTTCTCATATATTTGACACCTTTTGAAGCTCTTCATATTTTTCACACCTTTTCAGGATCTTCATATTTTTGACGTCTGCTTCATGCCCCTGCTATTTTTCAGAATGTTTCATGCTCCTCATATTTTTGAAACCTTTTGATGCTCTTCATATTTTTCACACCTTTTTAGGCTCTTCATGTTTTTCAACACCATTTCATGCTCCTCCTATTTTCAAACTGTTACATGCTCCTCTTATTTTTGACACCTTTAGAAGCTCTTCATATATTTCACACATTTTAAGGCTCTTCATGTTTCTGAACACCGCTTCATGCTCCTCCTATATTTCACACCTTTTGAAGCTCTTCATATATTTCACACCTTTTCAGACTCTTCATGTTTTTCAACATCGCTTCATACTCCTCCTATTTTTCAGACCGGTTCATGCTCCTCATGTATTTGACACCTTTTGAAGCTCTTCATATTATTCACAAATTTTCAGGCTCTTCATGTTTTTCAACAACACTTCATGCTCCTCCTATTTTTCAGACCGTTTCATGCCTCTCATATTTTTGACACATTTTGAAGTTCTTCATATTTTTCACACCTTTTCAGGCTCTTCATGTTTTTCAACACCGCTTCATGCTCCTCCTAATTTTCAGACCGTTTCATGCTCCTCCTATTTTTCAGACCGTTTCCTGCTCCTCCTATTTTTCAGACCGTTTCATGCTCCTTATGTTTTTGACACCTTTTGAAAATCTTAATATTTTTCACACCTTTTCATGCTCTTCATGTTTTTCAACACCATTTCATGCTCCTCCTATATTTCAGATTGTTTCATGCTTCTCATATTTTTAACACCTTTTGTAGCTCTTCATATTTTTCACACCTTGTCAGGCTCTTGATGTTTTTCAACACCGTTTCATGTTCCTCGTATTTTTCAGACCATTTCATGCTCCTCATATTTTTCAGGCCGTTTCATGCTCGTCATAATTTTGAAACATTTTGAAGCCCTTCATATTTTTCACACCTTTTCAGGCTCTTCATGTGTTTCAACAACGTATTATGCTCCTCCTATTTTTCAGACCGTTTCATGCTCCTCATATTTTTGACACCTTTTGAAGCTCTTCATATATTTCCACACCTTTTCAGGCTCTTCATGTTTTTCAACACCGCTTCATGCTCCTCCTGTTTTTCATACCGTTTCATGCTCCTCATAATTTTGACATTTTTTGAAGCTCTTTATATTTTTCACACCTTTTCATACTCTTCATGTTTTTCACCACCGTTTCATGCTCCTCATAATTTTCAGACCGTTTCGTTCGCGTCATATTTTTGACACATTTTGAAGCTCTTCATATTTTTCTCACATTTTCAGGCTCTTCATGCTTTTCAAGAACACTTCATGCTCCTCTTTTTTTTGAGACCGTTTCATTCTCCTCGTGTTTTTGACACCATTTGCAGCTCTTCATATTTTTCACAACTTTTCAGGCTGTTCATGTTTTTTAACTCCGTTTCATGATCCTCCTATTTTTCACACCATTTCATGCTCCTCCTATTTTGGACACCTTTTGAAGTTCTTCATATTTTTTACACCTTTTCAGGCTCTTCATGTCTTTGAACACCGCTTCATTCTCCTCCTATTTTTCAGACCGTTTCATGCTCCTCATATTTTTCACACCTTTTGAAGCTCTTCATATTTCTCACACCTTTTCAGGCTCTTCATGTTTTTGAACACCGCTTCATGCTCCTCATATTTTTAGGACATTTTCATGCTCCTCATATTTTTGACACCTATTGAAGCTCCTCCTATTTTTCACACCTTTTCAGGATCTTCATGTTTTTCAACACCGTTTCATGCTCCTCCTATTTTTCAGACCTTTTCATGCTCCTCCGACATTTCAGACCGTTTCATGCTCGTCATATATTTGACAGCTTCTGAAGCTCTTCATATTTTTCACACCTTTTCAGACTCTTCATGTTTTTCAACATCGCTTCATACTCCTCCTATTTTTCAGACCGGTTCATGCTCCTCATGTATTTGACACCTTTTGAAGCTCTTCATATTATTCACAAATTTTCAGGCTCTTCATGTTTTTCAACACCGCTTCATGCTCCTCCTATTTTTCAGTCGTTTCATGCTTCTCATATATTTGACACCTTTTGAAGCTCTTCATATTTTTCACACCTTTTCAGGATCTTCATATTTTTGACGTCTGCTTCATGCCCCTGCTATTTTTCAGAATGTTTCATGCTCCTCATATTTTTGAAACCTTTTGATGCTCTTCATATTTTTCACACCTTTTTAGGCTCTTCATGTTTTTCAACACCGTTTCATGCTCCTCCTGTTTTCAAACTGTTTCATGCTCCTCTTATTTTTGACACCTTTAGAAGCTCTTCATATATTTCACACATTTTAAGGCTCTTCATGTTTCTGAACACCGCTTCATGCTCCTCCTATATTTCACACCTTTTGAAGCTCTTCATATATTTCACACCTTTTCAGACTCTTCATGTTTTTCAACATCGCTTCATACTCCTCCTATTTTTCAGACCGGTTCATGCTCCTCATGTATTTGACACCTTTTGAAGCTCTTCATATTATTCACAAATTTTCAGGCTCTTCATGTTTTTCAACAACACTTCATGCTCCTCCTATTTTTCAGACCGTTTCATGCCTCTCATATTTTTGACACATTTTGAAGTTCTTCATATTTTTCACACCTTTTCAGGCTCTTCATGTTTTTCAACACCGCTTCATGCTCCTCCTAATTTTCAGACCGTTTCATGCTCCTCCTATTTTTCAGACCGTTTCCTGCTCCTCCTATTTTTCAGACCGTTTCATGCTCCTTATGTTTTTGACACCTTTTGAAAATCTTAATATTTTTCACACCTTTTCATGCTCTTCATGTTTTTCAACACCATTTCATGCTCCTCCTATATTTCAGATTGTTTCATGCTTCTCATATTTTTAACACCTTTTGTAGCTCTTCATATTTTTCACACCTTGTCAGGCTCTTGATGTTTTTCAACACCGTTTCATGTTCCTCGTATTTTTCAGACCATTTCATGCTCCTCATATTTTTCAGGCCGTTTCATGCTCGTCATAATTTTGAAACATTTTGAAGCCCTTCATATTTTTCACACCTTTTCAGGCTCTTCATGTGTTTCAACAACGTATTATGCTCCTCCTATTTTTCAGACCGTTTCATGCTCCTCATATTTTTGACACCTTTTGAAGCTCTTCATATATTTCCACACCTTTTCAGGCTCTTCATGTTTTTCAACACCGCTTCATGCTCCTCCTGTTTTTCATACCGTTTCATGCTCCTCATAATTTTGACATTTTTTGAAGCTCTTTATATTTTTCACACCTTTTCATACTCTTCATGTTTTTCACCACCGTTTCATGCTCCTCATAATTTTCAGACCGTTTCGTTCGCGTCATATTTTTGACACATTTTGAAGCTCTTCATATTTTTCTCACATTTTCAGGCTCTTCATGCTTTTCAAGAACACTTCATGCTCCTCTTTTTTTTGAGACCGTTTCATTCTCCTCGTGTTTTTGACACCATTTGCAGCTCTTCATATTTTTCACAACTTTTCAGGCTGTTCATGTTTTTTAACTCCGTTTCATGATCCTCCTATTTTTCACACCATTTCATGCTCCTCCTATTTTGGACACCTTTTGAAGTTCTTCATATTTTTTACACCTTTTCAGGCTCTTCATGTCTTTGAACACCGCTTCATTCTCCTCCTATTTTTCAGACCGTTTCATGCTCCTCATATTTTTCACACCTTTTGAAGCTCTTCATATTTCTCACACCTTTTCAGGCTCTTCATGTTTTTGAACACCGCTTCATGCTCCTCATATTTTTAGGACATTTTCATGCTCCTCATATTTTTGACACCTATTGAAGCTCCTCCTATTTTTCACACCTTTTCAGGATCTTCATGTTTTTCAACACCGTTTCATGCTCCTCCTATTTTTCAGACCTTTTCATGCTCCTCCGACATTTCAGACCGTTTCATGCTCGTCATATATTTGACAGCTTCTGAAGCTCTTCATATTTTTCACACCTTTTCAGACTCTTCATGTTTTTCAACATCGCTTCATACTCCTCCTATTTTTCAGACCGGTTCATGCTCCTCATGTATTTGACACCTTTTGAAGCTCTTCATATTATTCACAAATTTTCAGGCTCTTCATGTTTTTCAACACCGCTTCATGCTCCTCCTATTTTTCAGTCGTTTCATGCTTCTCATATATTTGACACCTTTTGAAGCTCTTCATATTTTTCACACCTTTTCAGGATCTTCATATTTTTGACGTCTGCTTCATGCCCCTGCTATTTTTCAGAATGTTTCATGCTCCTCATATTTTTGAAACCTTTTGATGCTCTTCATATTTTTCACACCTTTTTAGGCTCTTCATGTTTTTCAACACCATTTCATGCTCCTCCTATTTTCAAACTGTTTCATGCTCCTCTTATTTTTGACACCTTTAGAAGCTCTTCATATATTTCACACATTTTAAGGCTCTTCATGTTTCTGAACACCGCTTCATGCTCCTCCTATATTTCACACCTTTTGAAGCTCTTCATATATTTCACACCTTTTCAGACTCTTCATGTTTTTCAACATCGCTTCATACTCCTCCTATTTTTCAGACCGGTTCATGCTCCTCATGTATTTGACACCTTTTGAAGCTCTTCATATTATTCACAAATTTTCAGGCTCTTCATGTTTTTCAACAACACTTCATGCTCCTCCTATTTTTCAGACCGTTTCATGCCTCTCATATTTTTGACACATTTTGAAGTTCTTCATATTTTTCACACCTTTTCAGGCTCTTCATGTTTTTCAACACCGCTTCATGCTCCTCCTAATTTTCAGACCGTTTCATGCTCCTCCTATTTTTCAGACCGTTTCCTGCTCCTCCTATTTTTCAGACCGTTTCATGCTCCTTATGTTTTTGACACCTTTTGAAAATCTTAATATTTTTCACACCTTTTCATGCTCTTCATGTTTTTCAACACCATTTCATGCTCCTCCTATATTTCAGATTGTTTCATGCTTCTCATATTTTTAACACCTTTTGTAGCTCTTCATATTTTTCACACCTTGTCAGGCTCTTGATGTTTTTCAACACCGTTTCATGTTCCTCGTATTTTTCAGACCATTTCATGCTCCTCATATTTTTCAGGCCGTTTCATGCTCGTCATAATTTTGAAACATTTTGAAGCCCTTCATATTTTTCACACCTTTTCAGGCTCTTCATGTGTTTCAACAACGTATTATGCTCCTCCTATTTTTCAGACCGGTTCATGCTCCTCATGTATTTGACACCTTTTGAAGCTCTTCATATTATTCACAAATTTTCAGGCTCTTCATGTTTTTCAACAACACTTCATGCTCCTCCTATTTTTCAGACCGTTTCATGCCTCTCATATTTTTGACACATTTTGAAGTTCTTCATATTTTTCACACCTTTTCAGGCTCTTCATGTTTTTCAACACCGCTTCATGCTCCTCCTAATTTTCAGACCGTTTCATGCTCCTCCTATTTTTCAGACCGTTTCCTGCTCCTCCTATTTTTCAGACCGTTTCATGCTCCTTATGTTTTTGACACCTTTTGAAAATCTTAATATTTTTCACACCTTTTCATGCTCTTCATGTTTTTCAACACCATTTCATGCTCCTCCTATATTTCAGATTGTTTCATGCTTCTCATATTTTTAACACCTTTTGTAGCTCTTCATATTTTTCACACCTTGTCAGGCTCTTGATGTTTTTCAACACCGTTTCATGTTCCTCGTATTTTTCAGACCATTTCATGCTCCTCATATTTTTCAGGCCGTTTCATGCTCGTCATAATTTTGAAACATTTTGAAGCCCTTCATATTTTTCACACCTTTTCAGGCTCTTCATGTGTTTCAACAACGTATTATGCTCCTCCTATTTTTCAGACCGTTTCATGCTCCTCATATTTTTGACACCTTTTGAAGCTCTTCATATATTTCCACACCTTATCAGGCTCTTCATGTTTTTCAACACCGCTTCATGCTCCTCCTGTTTTTCATACCGTTTCATGCTCCTCATAATTTTGACATTTTTTGAAGCTCTTTATATTTTTCACACCTTTTCATACTCTTCATGTTTTTCACCACCGTTTCATGCTCCTCATAATTTTCAGACCGTTTCGTTCGCGTCATATTTTTGACACATTTTGAAGCTCTTCATATTTTTCTCACATTTTCAGGCTCTTCATGCTTTTCAAGAACACTTCATGCTCCTCTTTTTTTTGAGACCGTTTCATTCTCCTCGTGTTTTTGACACCATTTGCAGCTCTTCATATTTTTCACAACTTTTCAGGCTGTTCATGTTTTTTAACTCCGTTTCATGATCCTCCTATTTTTCACACCATTTCATGCTCCTCCTATTTTGGACACCTTTTGAAGTTCTTCATATTTTTTACACCTTTTCAGGCTCTTCATGTCTTTGAACACCGCTTCATTCTCCTCCTATTTTTCAGACCGTTTCATGCTCCTCATATTTTTCACACCTTTTGAAGCTCTTCATATTTCTCACACCTTTTCAGGCTCTTCATGTTTTTGAACACCGCTTCATGCTCCTCATATTTTTAGGACATTTTCATGCTCCTCATATTTTTGACACCTATTGAAGCTCCTCCTATTTTTCACACCTTTTCAGGATCTTCATGTTTTTCAACACCGTTTCATGCTCCTCCTATTTTTCAGACCTTTTCATGCTCCTCCGACATTTCAGACCGTTTCATGCTCGTCATATATTTGACAGCTTCTGAAGCTCTTCATATTTTTCACACCTTTTCAGACTCTTCATGTTTTTCAACATCGCTTCATACTCCTCCTATTTTTCAGACCGGTTCATGCTCCTCATGTATTTGACACCTTTTGAAGCTCTTCATATTATTCACAAATTTTCAGGCTCTTCATGTTTTTCAACACCGCTTCATGCTCCTCCTATTTTTCAGTCGTTTCATGCTTCTCATATATTTGACACCTTTTGAAGCTCTTCATATTTTTCACACCTTTTCAGGATCTTCATATTTTTGACGTCTGCTTCATGCCCCTGCTATTTTTCAGAATGTTTCATGCTCCTCATATTTTTGAAACCTTTTGATGCTCTTCATATTTTTCACACCTTTTTAGGCTCTTCATGTTTTTCAACACCGTTTCATGCTCCTCCTATTTTCAAACTGTTTCATGCTCCTCTTATTTTTGACACCTTTAGAAGCTCTTCATATATTTCACACATTTTAAGGCTCTTCATGTTTCTGAACACTGCTTCATGCTCCTCCTATATTTCACACCTTTTGAAGC
Source organism: Dama dama (assembly GCF_033118175.1). NCBI lineage: Eukaryota > Metazoa > Chordata > Mammalia > Artiodactyla > Cervidae > Dama > Dama dama. Next base: position 670,384 of record NW_026871020.1, on the reverse strand, counting down.
TCTTCATATATTTCACACCTTTTCAGACTCTTCATGTTTTTCAACATCGCTTCATACTCCTCCTATTTTTCAGACCGGTTCATGCTCCTCATGTATTTGACACCTTTTGAAGCTCTTCATATTATTCACAAATTTTCAGGCTCTTCATGTTTTTCAACAACACTTCATGCTCCTCCTATTTTTCAGACCGTTTCATGCCTCTCATATTTTTGACACATTTTGAAGTTCTTCATATTTTTCACACCTTTTCAGGCTCTTCATGTTTTTCAACACCGCTTCATGCTCCTCCTAATTTTCAGACCGTTTCATGCTCCTCCTATTTTTCAGACCGTTTCCTGCTCCTCCTATTTTTCAGACCGTTTCATGCTCCTTATGTTTTTGACACCTTTTGAAAATCTTAATATTTTTCACACCTTTTCATGCTCTTCATGTTTTTCAACACCATTTCATGCTCCTCCTATATTTCAGATTGTTTCATGCTTCTCATATTTTTAACACCTTTTGTAGCTCTTCATATTTTTCACACCTTGTCAGGCTCTTGATGTTTTTCAACACCGTTTCATGTTCCTCGTATTTTTCAGACCATTACATGCTCCTCATATTTTTCAGGCCGTTTCATGCTCGTCATAATTTTGAAACATTTTGAAGCCCTTCATATTTTTCACACCTTTTCAGGCTCTTCATGTGTTTCAACAACGTATTATGCTCCTCCTATTTTTCAGACCGTTTCATGCTCCTCATATTTTTGACACCTTTTGAAGCTCTTCATATATTTCCACACCTTTTCAGGCTCTTCATGTTTTTCAACACCGCTTCATGCTCCTCCTGTTTTTCATACCGTTTCATGCTCCTCATAATTTTGACATTTTTGAAGCTCTTTATATTTTTCACACCTTTTCATACTCTTCATGTTTTTCACCACCGTTTCATGCTCCTCATAATTTTCAGACCGTTTCGTTCGCGTCATATTTTTGACACATTTTGAAGCTCTTCATATTTTTCTCACATTTTCAGGCTCTTCATGCTTTTCAAGAACACTTCATGCTCCTCTTTTTTTTGAGACCGTTTCATTCTCCTCGTGTTTTTGACACCATTTGCAGCTCTTCATATTTTTCACAACTTTTCAGGCTGTTCATGTTTTTTAACTCCGTTTCATGATCCTCCTATTTTTCACACCATTTCATGCTCCTCCTATTTTGGACACCTTTTGAAGTTCTTCATATTTTTTACACCTTTTCAGGCTCTTCATGTCTTTGAACACCGCTTCATTCTCCTCCTATTTTTCAGACCGTTTCATGCTCCTCATATTTTTCACACCTTTTGAAGCTCTTCATATTTCTCACACCTTTTCAGGCTCTTCATGTTTTTGAACACCGCTTCATGCTCCTCATATTTTTAGGACATTTTCATGCTCCTCATATTTTTGACACCTATTGAAGCTCCTCCTATTTTTCACACCTTTTCAGGATCTTCATGTTTTTCAACACCGTTTCATGCTCCTCCTATTTTTCAGACCTTTTCATGCTCCTCCGACATTTCAGACCGTTTCATGCTCGTCATATATTTGACAGCTTCTGAAGCTCTTCATATTTTTCACACCTTTTCAGACTCTTCATGTTTTTCAACATCGCTTCATACTCCTCCTATTTTTCAGACCCGTTCATGCTCCACATATTTTTAACACATTTTGAAGCTCTCCATATTGTGCACACCTTTTGATGCTCTTCATGTTTTTCAACACCGCTTCATGCTCCTCCTATTTTTGAGACCTTTTCATTCTCCTCATATTTTTGACACCTTTTGAAACTCTTCATGATTTTCACACCTTTTCATGCTCTTCATCTTTGCAACACCGCTTCATGCTCCTCCTATTTTTCAGACCGTTTCATGCTCCTCATATTTTTGACACCTTTTGAAGCTCTTCATTTATTTCACTCTTTTCAGGCTCTTCATGTTTTTCAACACCGTTTCATGCTCCTCATATTTTTGACAATTTTTTAAGCTCTTCATATTTTTCACACCTTTTCAGGCTCTTCATGTGAACACCACTTCATGCTCCACCTATTTTTCAGACCGTATCATGCTCCTCATATTTTTCCCACCTTTTCAGGCGCTTCATATTTCTGAACACCGCTTCATGCTCCTCCTATTTTTCTGGCCGTTTCATGCTCCTCATATTTTTGACACCTTTTGAAGCTCTTCATGTTTTTCACACCTTTTCAGGCTGTTCATGGTTTTCAACACCGCTTCATGCTCCTCCTTCCTTTCAGCCCGTATCATTCTCCTCATATTTTTCACATCTTTTGAAGCTCTTCATATATTACACAACTTTTCAGGCTCTTTATGTTTTTCAACCACGCTTCATGCTCCTCCTATTGTTCAGACCGTTTCATGTTCCTCATATTTTTGACACCTTTTGAAGCTCTTCATATATTTCACTCTTTTCAGGCTCTTCATGTTTTTCAACACCGTTTCATGCTCCTCCTATTTTTCAGACCGTTTCATGCTCCTCATATTTTTGACACTTCTTGAAGCTCTTCATGATTTTCACACCTTTTCAGGCTTTTCAAGTTTTTCAACACCGCTTTATGCGCCTCCTATTTTTCAGACCGTTTCAGGCTCCTAATATTTTAACACCTTTTCAGGCTCTTCAAGTTTTTCAACACCACTTCATGCTCCACCTATTTTTCAAACCGTTTCATGCTCCTAATATTTTTAACACCTTTTCAGGCTCTTCAAGTTTTTCAACACCGCTTCATGACCCACCTATTTTTCGGATCGTTTCATGCTCCTCATATTTTTGACACCTTTTGAAGCTCTTCGTATATTTCACTCTTTTCAGGCTGTTCATATTTTTCACACCTTTTCAGGCTCTTCAAGTATTTAAACACCCCTTCATGTTCCCTCTATTTTTCAGACAGTTTCACGCTCCTCATATTTTTGACAAATTTTGAAACTCTTCATATGTTTCACTCCTTTTCAGGCTCTTCATGTTTTTGAACACCTCTTCATGCTCCTCCTATTTTTCAGACCCTTTCATGCTCCTCATATTTTTGACACTTTTTGAAGCTCTTCATATTCTTCACACCTTTTCAGACTCTTCATGTTTTTCAACACCGCTTCATGCTCCTCATATTTTTTAGACCGTTAACGCTCCTCATATATTTGATACATTTTGAAGCTCTTAATATATTTAACACCTTTTCAGGCTCTTCATGTTTTTGAACACCGCTTCATGCACCTCCTATTTTTCAGACTGTTTCATGCTCCTCATATATTTGACACCTTTTGAAGCTCTTCATATTTTTCACACCTTTTCAGGCTCTTCATGTTTTTCAACACCGCTTGATGCTCCTCCTATTTTTCAGACCGTTTAATGCTCCTCATATTTTTCACACCTTTTGAAGCTCTTCATATATTTCACACTTTTTCAGGGTCTTCATATTTTCCAACCTCGCTTCATGCTCCATCTATATTTCAGACCGTTTCATGCTCTGCATATTTTTCACACCTTTTGAAGCTCTTCATATTTTCCACGTCTTTTCAGGCTCTTCATGTTTTTCAACAAAGCTTCATGCTCCTCCCATTTTTCAGACCGTTTCATGCTCCTCATATTTTCACACCTTTTGAAGCTCTTCATGTTTTTCACACCTTTTCAGGCTCTTCTTCTTTTTGAACATCGTTTCATGCTCCTCCTGTTTTTCAGACCGTTTCATGCTCCTCATATTTTTCACACCTTTTCAGGCTCTTCATGTTTTTCAACACCGCTTCATGCTCCACCTATTTTTCAGACCGTATCATGCTCCTCATATTTTTCACACCTTTTCAGTCCTTTCATGTTTTTCAACACCACATCATGCTCCACCTATTTTTCATACCGTTTCTTGCTCCTAATATTTTTCACACCTTTTCAGGCTCTTCATGTTTTTCAACACAGCTTCATGCTCCTCCAATTTTTCAGAAGGTTTCATGCTCTTCATATATTTGACACCTTTTGAAGCTTTTCATATTTTTAACACAATTTCAGGCGCTTCATGTTTTTCAACACCGCTTTATGCTCCCCCTATTTTTCAGAATGTTTCCTGCTCCACATATTTTTAACACATTTTGAAGCTCTCCATATTGTGCACACCTTTTCATGCTCTTCATGTTTTTCAACACCGCTTCATGCTCCTCCTATTTTTCAGGCCGTTTCATGTTCCTCGTATTTTTGACACCTTTTGAAGCTCTTCATGTTTTTCACACCTTTTCAGGCTGTTCATGTTTTTCAACACCGCTTCATGCTCCTCCTTTTTTTCAGCCCGTATCATTCTCCTCATATTTTTCACATCTTTTGAAGCGCTTCATATATTACACAACTTTTCAGGCTCTTCATGTTTTTCAACCTCGCTTCATGCTCGTCATATTTTTCAGACCGTTTCATGTTCCTCATATTTTGACACCTTTTGAAGCTTTTCATGTATTTCACTCTTTTCAGGCTCTTCATGTTTTTCAACACCGTTTCATGCTCCTCCTATTTTTCAGACTGTTTCATGCTCCTTTAGAAGCTCTTTATGTTTTTCACACCTTTTCAGGCTTTTCAAGTTTTTCAACACCGCTTCATGCGCCTCCTATTTTGCAGACTGTTTCAGGCTCCTAATATTGTTAACACCTTTTCAGGCTCTTCATATTTTTTAAACACCGCTTCATTCTCCTCCTGTTTCTCAGAGCGTTTCAGGTTCCTCATATATTTCACGCCTTTTTAAGCTCGTCATATATTTCACACCTTTTCAGGCTCTTCATATTTTTCAACACCGCTTCATGCTCCTCCAATTTTTCAGACCGTTTCATGCTCCTAAAATTTTTGACACCTTTTGAAGCTCTTCATATATTTCACAACTTTTCAGGCTCTTCATATTTTTCAACACCGCTTCATTCTCCTCCTGTTTCTCAGAGCGTTTCAGGTTCCTCATATATTTCACGCCTTTTTAAGCTCTTCATATACTTCACACCTTTTCAGGCTCTTCATGTTTTTCAATACCGCTTCATGCTCCTCCTATTTTTCAGACCGTTTCATGCTCCACAAATATTAGACAACTTTTGAATCTCTTCATATTTTTCACACCTTTTCAGGCAATTCTTGTTTTTGAACACCGCTTCATGCACCTCCTATTTTTCAGACTGTTTCATGCTCATCATATTTTTGAAACATTTTGAAACTCTTTATATTTTTCACACCTTTTCAGACTCTTCATGTTTTTCAACACCGCTTCTTGCTCCTCCTATTTTTCAGACCGTTTCATGCTCCTCATATTTTTGACACCTTTTGAAGCTCTTCATATTTTTCACACCTTTTCAGGCTCTACATATTTTTGAACACTGTTTCATGCTTCTTCTATTTTTAAGACCGTTTCATACACCTCATATTTTTGACACTTTTTGAAGCTCTTCATCTTTTTCACACTTTTTCAGGCTCTTCATGTTTTTGAACACCGCTTCATGCTTCTCCTTTTTTTCAGACCGTATCATTCTCCTCATATTTTCTCCACCTTTTCAGGCTCTTCATATTTTCGAACACCGCTTCATGCTCCTCCTATTTTTCAGGCCGTTTCATGCTCCTCTTATTTTTGACACCTTTTGACGCTCTTCATGTTTTTCACACCTTTTCAGGCTGTTCATGTTTTTCAACACCGCTTCATGCTCCTCCTTTTTTTAAGCCCGTATCATTCTCCTCATATTTTTCACATCTTTTGAAGCTCTTCATATTTTTCAACACCGCTTCATGCTCCACCTATTTTTCAGACCGTTTCTTGCTCCTAATATTTTTCACACCTTTTCAGGCTTCATGATTTTCAACACCGTTTCATTCTCCTCCTATTTTTCAGACCGTTTCATGCTACTCATATTTTTGACAACTTTTGAAGGTCTTCATATTTTCCACAGCTTTTCATGCGCTTCATCTTTTTCAAAACTGTTTCTTTCTCGTTGTATTTTTCAGACTGTTTCATTCTCCTCATATTTTTGACACCTTTTGAAGCTCTTCATATTTTTCACACATTTTCAGGCCCCTCATGTTTTTCAACTCAGCTTCATGCTCCTCCTATTTTTCAGGCCGTTTCATGCTCCTCATATTTTTCACACCTTTTGAAGCTCTTCATATACTTCACACATTTTCAGGCGCTTCATGATTTTCATCACCACTTCATGCTCCTCCTATCTTTCAGACCGTTTCCTGCTCCACATATTTTTCACACCTTTTCAGGTTGTTCATGTTTTTCAACACCGCTTCATGCTGCTCCTATTTTTCAGATCGTTTCATGCTCCTCATATTTTTAACACCTTTTGAAGCTCTTCATATATTTCACAACTTTTCAGTCTCTTCATGTTTTTCAACACCGCTTCATGCTACTTCTATCTTTCAGACCGTTTCATTCTCCTCATATTTTTCACACCTTTTGAAACTCTTCATATTTTTCACTCCTTTTCAGGCTCTTCATCTTTTTCAACACCGCTTCATGCTCCTCCAATTTTTCAGACCGTTTCATGCTCCTAAAATTTTTGACACCTTTTGAAGCTCTTCATATATTTCACACATTTTCAGGTCTCATGTTTTTCAACACTGCTTCATGCTCCTCCTTGTTTTCAGACTGTTTCATGCTCCTCATATTTTTGACACATTTTGAAGCTATTCATAATTTTCACACCTTTTCAGGGTCTTCATGTCTTTCAAGACCGCTTCATGCTCCTCCAATTTTTCAGACCGTTTCATGCTCCTCATATTTTTGACAGCTTTTGCAGCTCTTCATATATTTCACACCGTTTCAGGCTCTTCATGCTTTTCAACACCGCTTCATGCTCCTCCTATATTTCAGAGCGTTTCATGCTCCTAAATTTTTTGACACCATTTGAAGCTCTTCATATATTTCACACCTTTTCAGGCTCTTCATGTTTTTCAACAGTGCTTCATGCTCCACCTCTTTTTCAGACCGTTTCATGCTCCTAATATTTTTCACACTTTTTCAGGCTTTTCATGTTTTTCAATACCGCTTCATATTCCTCCGAATTTTCAGACCGTTTCATGCTCCTCATATTTTTGACACCTTTTGAAGCTCTTCATATATTTCACACCTTTACTGGCTCTTTATGCTTTTCAACACCGCTTCATGCTCCTCCTATTTTTCAGACCGTTTCATGCTCCTCATATATTGATACCTTTTGAATCTCTTCATAATTTTCACACATTTTTAGGCTCTTCATGATTTGAACACCACTTCATACCCTTCTTATTGTTCAGACCGTTTCATGCTCCTCATATTTTTGACACCTTTTGAAGCTCGTCATATTTTTCACACCTTTTCAGCGTCTTCATATTTTTCAACACCGCTTCATGCTCCTCCTGTTTTTCAGAACGTTTCATGCTCCACATATTTTTCACCCCTTTTGAAACTCTTCATATATTTCACACCTTTTCAGGCTCTTCATGTTTTTCAACACAGCTTCATGCTCCTCCTATTTTTCAGACCGTTTCATGCTCCTCATATTTTTGACAACTTTTGAAGCTCTTCATATTTTTCACACCTTTTCAGGCTCTTCATGTTTTTCAACACAGCTTCATGCTCCTCCAATTTTTCAGAAGGTTTCATGCTCTTCATATATTTGACACCTTTTGAAGCTTTTCATATTTTTAACACAATTTCAGGCGCTTCATGTTTTTCAACACCGCTTTATGCTCCTCCTATTTTTCAGAACGTTTACTGCTCCACATATTTTTAAAACATTTTGAAGCTCTCCATATTGTGCACACCTTTTCATGCTCTTCATGTTTTTCAACACCGCTTCATGCTCCTCCTATTTTTGAGACCTTTTCATTCTCCTCATATTTTTGACACCTTTTGAAACTCTTCATGATTTTCACACCTTTTCATGCTCTTCATCTTTGCAACACCGCTTCATGCTCCTCCTATTTTTCAAACCGTTTCATGCTCCTAATATTTTTAACACCTTTTCAGGCTCTTCAAGTTTTTCAACACCGCTTCATGACCCACCTATTTTTCGGATCGTTTCATGCTCCTCATATTTTTGACACCTTTTGAAGCTCTTCGTATATTTCACTCTTTTCAGGCTCTTCATATTTTTCACACCTTTTCAGGCTCTTCAAGTATTTAAACACCGCTTCATGTTCCCTCTATTTTTCAGACCGTTTCATGCTCCTCATATTTTTGACAAATTTTATAACTCTTCATATGTTTCACACCTTTTCAGGCTCTTCATGTTTTTGAACAACTCTTCATGCTCCTCCTATTTTTCTGACCGTTTCATGCTCCTCATATTTTTGACACTTTTTGAAGCTCTTCATATTCTTCACACCTTTTCAGACTCTTCATGTTTTTCAACACCGCTTCATGCTCCTCCTGTTTTTTAGACCGTTACTGCTCCTCATATATTTGATACATTTTGAAGCTCTTAATATATTTAACACCTTTTCAGGCTCTTCATGTTTTTGAACACCGCTTCATGCACCTCCTATTTTTCAGACTGTTTCATGCTCTTCATATTTTTGACACATTTTGAAACTCTTTATATTTTTCACACCTTTTCAGAATCTTCATGTTTTTCAACACCGTTTGTTGCTCCTCATATTTTTCAGACCGTTTCATGCTCCTAATATTTTTGATACCTTTTGAAGCTCTTCATATTTTTCACACCTTTTCAGGCTCTTCATATTTTTGAACACCGTTTCATGCTCCTCCTATTTTTCAGGCCGTTTCATGCTCCTCATATTTTTGACACCTTTTGAAGCTCTTCATGTTTTTCACACCTTTTCAGGCTGTTCATGTTTTTCAACACCGCTTCATGCTCCTCCTTTTTTTCAGCCCGTATCATTCTCCTCATATTTTTCACATCTTTTGAAGCTCTTCATATATTTCACTCTTTTCAGGCTCTTCATGTTTTTCAACAGCGTTTCATTCTCCTCCTATTTTTCAGACCGTTTCATGCTCCTCATATTTTTGACACTTCTTGAAGCTCTTCATGTTTTTCACACCTTTTCAGGCTTTTCAAGTTTTTCAACACCACTTCTTGCGCCTCCTATTTTTCAGACTGTTTCATGCTCCTAATATTGTTAACACCTTTTCAGGCTCTTCATATTTTTCAACACCGCTTCATTCTCCTCCTGTTTCTCAGAGCGTTTCAGGTTCCTCATATATTTCACGCCTTTTTAAGCTCGTCATATATTTCACACCTTTTCAGGCTCTTCATATTTTTCAACACCGCTTCATTCTCCTCCTGTTTGTCAGAGCGTTTCAGGTTCCTCATATATTTCACGCCTTTTTAACCTCTTCATATATATCACACCTTTTCAGGCTCTTCATATTTTTCAACACCGCTTCATGCTCCTCCAATTTTTCAGACCGTTTCATGCTCCTAAATTTTTTGACACCTTTTGAAGCTCTTCATATATTTCACAATTTTTCAGGCTCTTCATGTTTTTCAACACCATTTGATGCTCCTCCTATTTTTCAGACCGTTTCATGCTCCTCATAATTTTGACACCTTTTGACGCTCTTCATATTTTTCACAACTTTTCAGGATCTTCATGTTCGTCAACACCATTTGATGCTTCTCCTATTTTTCAGACCGCTTCATGCTCCTCATCTTTTTGACACCTTTTGTAGCTCTTCATATTTTTCTCATCTTTTCAGGCTCTTCATGTTTTTGAATACTGTTTCATGCTCCTCATACTTTTTACACGTTTTGAAGCTGTTCATATATTTCACACCTTTTCAGGCTCTTCATGTTTTCCACAACCGCTTCATGCTCCACCTATTTTTAAGACCGTTTCATGCTCCTAATATTTTTAACACCTTTTCAGGCTCTTCATGTTTTTCAACACCGCTTCATGCTGCTCCTATTTATCAGACTGTTCCATTCTCTTCAAATTTTTGACACCTTTTGAAGCTCTTCATAATTTTCACACCTTTTCAGGCTCTTCATGTTTTTCAACACCGTTTCATGCTCCTCCTATTTTTCAGACCGTTTCATGCTCCTCATATATTTGACACATTTTGAAGCTCTTCATATTTTTCACAGCTTTTCATGCTCTTCATGTTTTTGAACACCGTTTGATGCTCCTCCTATTCTTCAGACCGTTTAATGCTCGTCATATTTTTGACACCTTTTGAAGCTCTTCATATTTTTCATACCTTTTCAGGCTCTTCAAGTTTTCAACACGTATACATGCTCCTCCTATTTTTCAGGCCGTTTCATGCTCCTCATATTTTTCACACATTTTCAGGCTCTTCATGTTTTTCAACATTGCTTCATGCTCCTCCTATTGTTCAGACCGTTTCATGCTCCTCATATTTTTGACACCTTTTGAAGCTCTTCATATATTACACAACTTTTCAGGCTCTTCATGTTTTTCAACCCCGCTTCATGCTCCTCCTATTCTTCAGACCGTTTCATGTTCCTCATATTTTTGACGCCTTTTGAAGCTCTTCATATATTTCACACTTTTCAGGCTCTTCATGTTTTTCAACACCGTTTCATGCTCCTCGTATTTTTCAGACCGTTTCATGCTCCTCATAATTTTTACACTTTTTGAAGCTCTTCATGTTTTTCACACCTTTTCAGGCTTTTCAAGTTTTTCAACACCGCTTCATGTGCCTCCTATTTTTCAGACCGTTTCAGGCTCCTAATATTGTTTACACCTTTTCAGGCTCTTCATATTCTTCAACACCGCTTCATTATCCTACTGTTTCTCAGAGCGTTTCAGGTTCCTCATATATTTCACGCCTTTTTAAGCTTGTCATATATTTCACACCTTTTCAGGCTCTTCATATTTTTCAACACCGATTCATTCTCCTCCTGTTTCTCAGAGCGTTTCAGGTTCCTCATATATTTCCCGCCTTTTTAAGCTCTTCATATATTTCACACCTTTTCAGGCTCTTCATATTTTTCAACACCACTTCATGCTCCTCCAATTTTTCAGACCGTTTCATGTTCCTAAAATTTTTGACACCTTTTGAAGCTCTTCATATATTTCACAACTTTTCAGGCTCTTCATATGTTTCAACACCGCTTCATTCTCCTCCTGTTTTTCAGAGCGTTTCAGGTTCCTTATTCATTTCACGCCTTTTTAAGCTCTTCATATATTTCACACCTTTTCAGGCTCTTCATGTTTTTCAACACCGCTTCATGCTCCTCCTATTTTTCAGACCGTTTCATGCTCCTCAAATATTAGACACCTTTTGAATCTCTTTATATATTTCACACCTTTTCAGGCAATTCTTATTTTTGAACACCGCTTCATGCACCTCCTATTTTTCAGATCGTTTCATGATCCTCATATTTTTGACACCTTTTGAAGCTCTTCATATATTTCACACCGTTTCAGGCTCTTCAGGTTTTTCAACACCGCTTCTTGCTCCTCCTATTTTTCAGACCGTTTCATGCTCCTCAAATATTGATACCTTTTGAATCTCTTCATAATTTTCACACATTTTCAGGCTCTTCATGATTTGAACACCACTTCATACCCTTCTTATTGTTCAGACCGTTTCATGCTCCTCATATTTTTGACACCTTTTGAAGCTCGTCATATTTTTCACACCTTTTCAGGCTTTTCAAGTTTTTCAACACCGCTTTATGCGCCTCCTATTTTTCAGACCGTTTCAGGCTCCTAATATTTTAACACCTTTTCAGGCTCTTCAAATTTTTCAACACCACTTCATGCTCCACCTATTTTTCAATCCGTTTCATGCTCCTAATATTTTTAACACCTTTTCAGGCTCTTCAAGTTTTTCAACACCGCTTCATGACCCACCTATTTTTCGGATCGTTTCATGCTCCTCATATTTTTGACACCTTTTGAAGCTCTTCGTATATTTCACTCTTTTCAGGCTATTCATATTTTTCACACCTTTTCAGGCTCTTCAAGTATTTAAACACCGCTTCATGTTGCCTCTATTTTTCAGACCGTTTCACGCTCCTCATATTTTTGACAAATTTTGAAACTCTTCATATGTTTCACTCCTTTTCAGGCTCTTCATGTTTTTGAACACCTCTTCATGCTCCTCCTATTTTTCAGACCGTTTCATGCTCCTCATATTTTTGACACTTTTTGAAGCTCTTCATATTCTTCACACCTTTTCAGACTCTTCATGTTTTTCAACACCGCTTCTTGCTCCTCCTATTTTTTAGACTGTTACTGCTCCTCATATATTTGATACATTTTGAAGCTCTTAATATATTTAACACCTATTCAGGCTCTTCATGTTTTTGAACACCGCTTCATGCACCTCCTATTTTTCAGACTGTTTCATGCTCTTCATATTTTTGACACATTTGAAACTCTTTATATTTTTCACACCTTTTCAGACTCTTCATGTTTTTCAACACCGCTTCTTGCTCCTCCTATTTTTTAGACTGTTACTGCTCCTAATATCTTTGATACCTTTTGAAGCTCTTCATATTTTTTCACACCTTTTCAGGCTCTTCATATTTTTCAACACCGCTTCATTCTCCTCCCGTTTCTCAGAGCGTTTCAGTTTCCTCATATATTTCACGGCTTTTTAAGCTCGTCATATATTTTACACCTTTTCAGGCTCTTCATATTTTTCAACACCGCTTCATTCTCCTCCTGTTTGTCAGAGCGTTTCAGGTTCCTCATATATTTCACGCCTTTTTAAGCTCTTCATATATTTCACACCTTTTCAGGCTTTTCATTTTTTCAACACCACTTCATGCTCCTCCTATTTTTCAGACCGTTTCATGCTCATCTCATTCTGACACCTTTTGAAGCTCTTCATATTTTTCACACCATTTCAAGCTCTTCATATTTTCATATTTTTGAAGCTCTTCATATTTTCACACGTTTTCAGACTCTTCATGTTTTTCAACACCGCTTCATGCTCCTGCTATTTTTGAGACCGTTTCATGCTCCTCATATTTTTGAGAGGTTTTTAGGCTTTGCATATTTTTCACACCTTTTCAGGCTCTTCATGTTTTTGAACACAGTTTCATAATCCTCCTATTTTTCAGACCGTTTCATGCTCCTCATATATTTGACACCTTTTGAAGCTCTTCATATTTTTCACATCTTTCCAGGCTCTTCATGTTTTTGAACACCGCTTCATGCTCCTTCTATTTTTCAGATCGCTTCATGCTCTTCATATTTTTGACACCTTAAGAAACACTTCATATTTTTCACACCTTTTCAGGCTCTTCATGATTTTCAACACCGCTTCATGCTCCTCCTATATTTCACACCGTTTCATTTTCCTCATATTTTTGACATCTTTTGAAGCTCTTCATATATTTCACACCTTTTCAGGCTGTTCATTTTTTTCAACACCACTTCATGCTCCTCCTATTTTTCAGACAGTTTCATGCTCCTCATATTTTTGACACCTTTTGAAGCTCTTCATATTTTTCACACCTTTTCAGGCGCTTCTTGTTTTTCAACACCGATTCATGCTCCTCCTATTTTTCAGAACGTTTCATGCTCCTCATATTTTTGACACCTTTTGAACCTCTTCATATTTTTCACACCTTTTCAGCTCTTCATGTTTTTCAACACCGCTTCATGCTCCTCCTATTTTTCAGACCGTTTCATGATCATCTCATATTTGACACCTTTTGAAGCTCTTCATATTTTTCACACCTTTTCAGGCTCTTCATGTTTTTCAACATCGTTTCATGATCCTCCTATTTTTCAGACCGTTTCATGCACCTCATATATTTGACACCTTTTGAAGCTCTTCTTATATTTCACACCTTTTCAGGCTCTTCATGTTTTTCAACACCACTTCATGGTCCTCATATTTTTAAGACCGTTTCATGCTCCTCATATTTTTGACACCTTTAGAAGCTCTTCCTATTTTTCACACCTTTTCAGGCTCTTCATGTTTTTCAACACCGCTTCATGATCTTCATATTTTTGACACCTTTTTAAGCTCTTCATATTTTTCACACCTTTTCAGGCTCTTCATGATTTTGAACACCATTTCATGCTCCTCCTATTTTGCAGACCGTTTCATTCTGATCTCATTTTGACACCTTTTGAACCTCTTCATATTTTTCACAAATTTTCAGCCTCTTTATGATTTTCAACACCGCTTCATGCTCCTCTTATTTTTCAGACCGTTTCATGCTCATCTCTTTTTGACACCTTTTGAAGCTCTTCATATTTTTCACACCTTTTGAAGCTCTTCATATTTTTCATATTTTTGAAGCTCTTCATATTTTCACAAGTTTTCAGACTCTTCATGTTTTTCAACACAGCTTCATGCTCCTCCTATTTTTCAAACTGTATCATGCTCCTCATATTTTTCACACCTTTTGAAGCTCTTCATTATTTCACACATTTTCAGGCTCTTCTTGTTTTTGAACACCACTTCATGCTATTTCTATTTTTCAGAGAGTTTCATGCTCCTCATGTATTTCACACCTTTTGAAACTCTTTATATTTTTCACACCTTTTCAGACTCTTTATGTTTTTCAACATCACTTCAGGCTCCTGCTATTTTTCAAACCGTTTCATGCTCCTCATATTTTTGACAGGTTTTGAGGCTTTTCATATTTTTCCCACCTTTTCAGGCTCTTCATGTTTTTGAACACCGTTTCATAATCCTCCTATTTTTCAGACCGTTTCATGCTACTCCTATTTTTGACACCTTTTGAAGCTCTTCATATTTTTCACACCTTTTCAGGCTCTTCATGATTTTCAACACGGCTTCATGCTCCTCCTATTTTTCAGACTGTATTATGCTCCTCATATTTTTCACACCTTTTGAAGCTCTTCATATTTTCCACACCTTTACAGGCTCTTCTTGTTTTTGAACACCACTTCATGCTATTTCTATTTTTCAGAGAGTTTCATGCTCCTCATGTATTTCACACCTTTTGAAGCTCTTCATATTTTTCACACCTTTTCAGGCTCTTCATGTTTTTCAACACGGCTTCATGCTCCTCTTCTTTTTCAGACCGTTTCATGCTCCTCATATTTTTGACACCTTTTTAAGCTCTTCATATTTTTCACACCTTTTCAGGCTCTTCATGTTTTTGAACCCCATTTCATGCTCCCCCTATTTTTGAGACCGTTTCATGCTCCTTATATTTTGACACGTTTTGAAGCTCTTCATATTTTTCACTCCTTTTCAAGCTCTTCATGTTTTTCAACACCGCTTCATGCTCCTCCTATTTTTCAGACCGTTTCATGCTCCTCGTATTTCTGAAAGCTTTTGAAGCTCTTCATATTTTTCACACGTTTTCAGGCTCTTCTTGGTTTTCAAGACCGCTTCATGCTCCTCCTATTTTTCAGACAGTTTCATGCTCCTCATATTTTTCAGGACGTTTCATGCACCTCTTATTATTGACACCTTTTGAAGCTCTTCATATTTTTCACACCTTTTGAAGCTCTTCATGTTTTTCAACCGCGTTTCATGCTCCTCCTATTTTTCAGACCGTTTCATGCTCCTCATGTATTTCACATCTTTTGAAGCTCTTCATATATTTCACACCTTTTCAGGATCTTCATGTTTTTGAACACAACTTCATGCTCCTCCTATTTTTTAGACCTTTTCATGCTCCTCATATTTTTCACATCTTTTGAAGCTCTTCGTATTTTTCACACCTTTCCAGGCTCTTCATGTTTTTGAACACCGCTTCATGCTCCTCCTATTTTAGAGACCGTTTCATTCTCCTCATGTATTTCACACCTTTTGAAGCTCTACTTATTTTTCACACGTTTTCAGGCTCTTCATGTCTTTGAACACCGCTTCATGCTCCTCCTATTTTTCTGACCGTTTCATGCTCCTCATATTTTTGAAACCTTTTGAAGCTCTTCATATTTTTCACACCTTTCCAGGCCCTTCATGTTTTTCAACACCGCTTCATGCTCCTTCTATTTTTCAGATCATTTCATGCTCCCCCTATTTTTGAGACCGTTTCATGCTCCTCATATTATGACACGTTTTGAAGCTCTTCAGATTTTTCACTCCTTTTCAGGCTCTTCATGTTTTTCAACACCGCTTCATGCTCCCCCTATTTTTCAGACCGTTTCATGCTCCTCATATTTCTGAAACCTTTTGAAGCTCTTCATATTTTTCACACGTTTTCAGGCTCCTCTTGGTTTTCAAGACTGCTTCATGCTCCTCCTATTTTTCAGACAGTTTCATGCTCCTCATATTTTTCAGGATGTTTCATGCACCTCTTATTATTGACACCTTTTGAAACTCTTCATATTTTTCACACCCTTTCAGGCTCTTAATGTTTTTCAACACCACTTCATGCTCCTCCTGTTTTGCAGCCCGTTTCATGCTCATCATGTATTTCACACCTTTTGAAGCTCTTCATAGTTTTCACACCTTTTCAGGCTCTTCATGTTTTTGATCAACGTTTCATGCTCCTCCTATTTTTCAGACAGTTTCATGTTCCTCATATTTTTCAGGACGTTTCATGCACCTCTTATTATTGACACCTTTTGAAGCTCTTCATATTTTTCACACCTTTTCAGGCTCTTCATGTTTCTGAACACCGCTTCATCGTCCTCCTATATTTCAGACCGTTTCATGCTCCTCATATTTTTGACACTTTTTGAAGCTCCTCATATGTTTCACACATTTTGACGCTCTTAATATATTTCACACCTTTTCATGCTGTTCATGTTTTGAACACCATTTCATGCTCTTCCTATTTTGCAGACCGTTTCATTCTCCTCATATTTTTACACCTTTTGAAGCTCTTCATATATTTCACACCTTTTCAGGCTTTTCATTTTTTTCAACAGCACTTCATGCTCCTCCTATTTTTCAGACCGTTTCATGCTCATCTCATTCTGACACCTTTTGAAGCTCTTCATATTTTTCACACCTTTTCAAGCTCTTCATATTTTCATATTTTTGAAGCTCTTCATATTTTCACACGTTTTCAGACTCTTCATGTTTTTCAACACCGCTTCATGCTCCTGCTATTTTTGAGACCGATTTATGCTCCTCATATTTTTGAGAGGTTTTTAGGCTTTGCATATTTTTCACAGCTTTTCAGGCTCTTCATGTTTTTGAACACCGCTTCATGCTCCTCCTATTTTTCAAACCGTTTCATGCTCCTCATATTTTGACACATTTTGAAGCTCTTCATATAATTCACACCTTTTAAGGCTCTTCATGTTTTTGAACACCGCTTCATGCTCCTCCTATTTTTCAGACCGTTTCATGGTCCTCATATTTTTGACACCTTTTGAAGCTTTTCATATTTTTGACACCTTTTCAGGCTCTTCATGTTTTTGAACACAACTTCTTTCTCTTTATATTTTGCAAATCGTTTCATACTCCTATCATTTTTGACACCTTTTGAAGCTCTTCATATTTCTCATACCTTTTCAGGCTCTTCATGTTTTTCAACACAGATTCATGCTGCTCATATTTTTCAGACCGTTTCATGCTCATCTCATTTTTGACACCTTTTGAATCTTTTCATATTTTTCACAACTTTTCAGACTCTTCATGTTTTTGAACACCGCTTCATGCTAATCCTATTTTTCAAACCATATCATGCTCCTCATATTTTTCACACCTTTTGAGGCTCTTCATATTTTTCACACCTTTTCAGGCTCTTCATGTTTTTGAACACAACTTCATGCTCCTCCTATTTTTCAGACCGTTTCATACTCCTCATATTTTTGACACCTTTTGAAGCTCTTCAAATTTTTCACACCTTTTCAGGCTCTTCATGTTTTTGAACACCGCTTCATTCTCCTCATATTCTTGACACCATTTGAAGCTCTTCATATATTTCACACCTTTTCAGGCTCTTCATTTTTTTCAACACCACTTCATGCTCCTCCTATTTTTCAGACAGTTTCATGCTCATCTATTTTTTGACACCTTTTCAAGCTCTTCATATTTTTCACACCTTTTGAAGCTGTTCCTATTTCTCACACTTTCTCAGGCTCTTCATGGTTTTCAACACCGCTTGATGCTCCTCCTATTTTTCAGACCGTTTCATGCTCCTCATATTTTTGACACCTTTTGAAGCTCTTCATATATTTCACACCTTTTCAGGCTCTTCATATTTTTCAACACCGCTTCATGCTCCTCCTATTTTTCAGATCGTTTAATCCTCCTGATGTATTTCACACCTTTTGAAGCTCCTAATATATTTCACACCTTTTCTTGATCTTCATGTTTTTGAACACCGCTTCATGCTCCTCCTATTTTTCAGACCGTTTCATGCTCCTCATATTTTTGCACACCTTTTGAAGCTCTTCATATTTTTCACACCTTTTCAGGCTCTTCAATTTTTTCAACACCACTTCATGCTCCTCCTATTTTTCAGGCCGTTTCATTGTCCTCATATATTTAACACCGTTAGAAGATGTTCATGTTTTTCAAACCTTTTCAGGCTCTTCATGTTTTTCAACACCGCTTCATGCCCCTCCTGTTTTTCAGACCGTTTCATTCTACTCATATTTTTGATACCTTTTGAAGCGCTTCATATATTTCACACCTTTTCAGGATCTTCATCTTTTTAACACCACTTCATGCTCTCCTATTTTTTAGACATTTCCTGCTCATCGATTTTTGACACTTTGAAGCTCTTCATATTTTTCACACCTTTTGAAGCTCTTAATATTTTTCACACGTTTTCAGGCTCTTCACGTTTTTCAACACCTTTTCATGCTCCTCCTATTTTTCAGACCGTTTCATGCTCCTCATATATTTGACACGTTTTGAAGCTCTTCATATTTTTCACCACTTTTCAGTCTCTTCATGTTTTTGAACACCGTTTCATGCTCTTCCTGTTTGTCAAACCGTTTCATGCTCCTCATATTTTTGACACCTTTTGAAGCTCTTCATATTTTCACACCTTTCCAGCCTCTTCAGGTTTTTCAACACCACTTCATGCTTTTCCAATTTTTCAGACCGTTTCATGCTCCTCATGTATTTCACAACTTTTGAAGCTCTTCATATTTTTGACACCTTTCCTGGCTCTTCATGTTTTTCAACACCGATTCATGCTGCTCCTATTTTTCAGACCGTTTCATGCTCATCTCATTTTTGACACCTTTTGAAGCTTGGCATATTTTTCACAACTTTTCAGTCTCTTCATGTATTTGAACACCGCTTCAGGGTAATCCTATTTTTCAAACCATATCATGTTCCTCATATTTTTCACACTTTTGAGGCTCTTCATATTTTTCACACCTTTTCATGGTCTTCATGTTTTTGAACAACACTTCATGCTCCTCATATTTTTCAGACCGTTTAATCCTCCTCATGTATTTCACACCTTTTGAAGCTCTTCATAATTTTCCCATCTTTTCATGCTCTTCATGTTTTTGAACACCATTTCATGCTCCTCCTATTTTGCAGACGGTTTCATGCTCCTCATATTTTTACACCTTTTCAAGCTCTTCATATATTTCACACCTTTTCAGGCTTTTCATTTTTTTCAACACCACTTCATGCTCCTCCTATTTTTCAGACCGTTATATGCTCATCTCATTTTGACTCGTTTGAATCTCTTCATATTTGTCACATCTTTTGAAGCTCTTCATATTTTTCACAACTTTTCAGGCTCTTTATGATTTCAACCCCGCTTCATGCTCCTCCCATTTTGCAGACCGTTTCATTCTCGTCATAATTTTACACCTTTTAAGGCTCTTCATATTTTTCACACCTTTTCAGGCTCTTCATATTTTCCCACACCACTTCCTGCTTCTCCTATTTTTCAGCCCGTTTCAAACTCCTCATGTATTTCACACCTTTTGAAGCTCTTCATATTTTTCACAAGTTTTCATGCCCTTCATGTTTTTCATCACCGCTTCATGCTCCTCTTATTTTTCAGACCGTTTCATGCTCCTCATATTTTTGACACCTTTTGAAGCTTTTCATATTTTTGACACCTTTTCAGGCTCTACATGTTTTTGAACACAACTTCTTGCTCCTTATATTTTGCAGATCGTTT
The DNA here is from genome assembly GCF_033118175.1 of Dama dama. Taxonomy (NCBI): domain Eukaryota; kingdom Metazoa; phylum Chordata; class Mammalia; order Artiodactyla; family Cervidae; genus Dama; species Dama dama. The sequence goes on along the minus strand of NW_026871020.1, from coordinate 650,437 downwards.
CATACTCCTATTATTTTTGACACCTTTTGAAGCTCTTCATATTTCTCATACCTTTTCAGGCTCTTCATGTTTTTCAACACCGATTCATGCTGCTCATATTTTTCAGACCGTTTCATGCTCCTCATATTTTTGACACCTTTAGAAGCTTTTCATATTTTTCACACCTTTTCAGGCTCTTCATTTTTTTCAACGCTACTTCTTGCTCCTCCAATTTTTCAGACCGTTTCATGCTCATCTAATTTTTGACACCTTTTGAAGCTTTGCATATTTTTCACAACTTTTCAGGCTCTTCATGTTTTTGAACACCGCTTCATGCTCCTCCTATTTCTCAGACAATATCATGCTATTCATATTTTTCACCCCCTTTGAAGCTCTTCATATTTTTCACATTTTTTCAGGCTCTTCATGTTTTTGAACACCACTTCATGCTCCTCCTATTTTTCAGAGATTTTCATGCTTCTCATGTATTTCACACCTTTTGAAGCTCTTCATATTTTTCACACCTTATCAGGCTCTTCATGTTTTTCCACACCACTTCATGCTTCTACTATGTTTCAGCCCGTTTCATGCTCCTCATGTATTTCACATCTTTTGAAGCTCTTCATATATTTAACACCTTTTCAGGCTCTTCATGTTTTTGAACACGGCTTCATACTCCTCCTATTTTTCAGACGGATTCATGCTCCTCATATTTTTGACAACTTTTGAAGCTCTTCATATTTTTCACACCTTTTCAGGCTCTTCATGTTTTTGAACACCGCTTCATGCTCCTCCTATTTTTCAGATCGTTTAATCCTCCTGGTGTATTTCACACCTTTTGAAGCTCTTAATATATATCACACCAGTTCATGCTCTTCATTTTTTGAACACCATTTCATGCTCTTCCTATTTTGCAGACCGTTTCATTCTCCTTATATTTTTACACCTTTTGATGCTCTTCATATATTTCACACCTTTTCAGGTTTTTCATTTTTTCAACACCACTTCATGCTCCTCCTATTTTTCAGATCGTTTCATGCTCATCTCATTTTGACACCTTTTGCAGCTCTTCATATTTTTCACACCTTTTCAAGCTCTTCATATTTTTCATATTTTTGAAGTTCTTCATATTTTCACACGTTTTCAGTCTCTTCATGTTTTTCAACACCGCTTCATGCTCCTGCTATTTTTCAGACCGTTTCATGCTCTTCATAATTTGACAGGTTTTTAGGCTTTTCATATTTTTCACACCTTTTCAGGCTCTTCATGTTTTTGAACACCGCTTCATGCTCCTCCTATTTTTCAAACCGTTTCATGCTCCTCATATTTTGACACATTTTGAAGCTCTTCATATATTTCACACCTTTTCTTGCTCTTCATGTTTTTGAACACCGCTTCATGCTCCTCCTATTTCTCAGACAATATCATGCTATTCATATTTTTCACCCCTTTTGAAGCTCTTCATATTTTTCACATTTTTTCAGGCTCTTCATGTTTTTGAACACCACTTCATGCTCCTCCTATTTTTCAGAGAGTTTCATGCTCCTCATGTATTTCACACCTTTTGAAGCTCTTCATATTTTTCACACCTTATCAGGCTGTTCATGTTTTTCCACACGACTTCATGCTTCTACTATTTTTCAGCCCGTTTCATGCTCCTCATGTATTTCACATCTTTTGAAGCTCTTCATATATTTCACACCTTTTCAGGCTCTTCATGTTTTTGAACACCACTTCATACTCCTCCTATATCTCAGACGGATTCATGCTCCTCATATTTTTGACACCTTTTGAAGCTCTTCATGTTTTTCACGCCTTTTCAGCTTCTCCATGGTTTTGAACCCCGCTTCATGCTCCTCCTATTTTTCAGATCGTTTAATCCTCCTGATGTATTTCACACGTTTTGAAGCTCTTAATATATTTCACACCTTTTCATGCTCTTCATGTTTTTGAACACCATTTTATGCTCTTCCTATTTTGCAGACCGTTTCATGCTCCTCATATTTTTGACACGTATTGGGGCTCTTCATATTTTTCACACCATTCCAGGCTCTTCATAATTTTGAACACCGTTTCATTCTCCTCCTATTTTTCAGACCATTTCATGCTCCTCATATTTTTCACACCTTTTGAAGCTCTTCATATTTTTCACACCTTTTCAGGCTCTTCAAGTTTTTCAACACCACTTCATGCTCCTCCTATTTTTCAGGCCGTTTCATTGTCCTCATATATTTAACACCGTTAGAAGATCTTCATATTTTTCACACCTTTTCAGGCTCTCCATGTTTTTCAACACCGCTTCATGCCCCTCCTATTTTTCAGACCATTTCATTCTACTCATATTTTTGATACCTTTTGAAGCTCTTCATATATTTCACACCTTTTCAGGCTCTTCATGTTTTTAACACCACTTCATGCTCTCCTATTTTTTAGACCATTTCCTGCTCATCGATTTTTGACACTTTGAAGCTCTTCATATTTTTCACACCTTTTGAAGCTCTTAATATTTTTCACACGTTTTCAGGCTCTTCACGTTTTTCAACACCACTTCATGCTCCTCCTATTTTTCAGACCGTTTCATGCTCCTCCTATATTTTACACGTTTTGAAGCTCTTCATATTTTTCACCACTTTTCAGTCTCTTCATGTTTTTGAACACCGTTTCAAGCTCTTCCTATTTGTCAAACCGTTTCATGCTCCTCATATTTTTGACACCTTTTGAAGCTCTTCATATTTTCACACCTTTCCAGCCTCTTCAGGTTTTTCAACACCACTTCATGCTTTTCCAATTTTTCAGACCGTTTCATGCTCCTCATGTATTTCACAATTTTGAAGCTCTTCATATTTTTGACACTTTTTCTGGCTCTTCATGTTTTTCAACACCGATTCATGCTGCTCCTATTTTTCAGACCGTTTCATGCTCATCTCATTTTTGACACCTTTTGAAGCTTTGCATATTTTTCACAACTTTTCAGGCTCTTCATGTTTTTGAACACCGCTTCAGGCTAATCCTATTTTTCAAACCATATCATGTTCCTCATATTTTTCACACTTTTGAGGCTCTTCATATTTTTCACACCTTTTCATGGTCTTCATGTTTTTGAACACCACTTCATGCTCCTCCTATTTTTCAGACCGTTTAATTCTCCTCATGTATTTCACACCTTTTGAAGCTCTTCATAATTTTCACATCTTTTCATGCTCTTCATGTTTTTGAACACCATTTCATGCTCCTCCTATTTTGCAGACGGTTTCATGCTCCTCTTATTTTTACACCTTTTCAAGCTCTTCATATATTTCACACCTTTTCAGGCTTTTCATTTTTTTCAACACCACTTCATGCTCCTCCTATTTTTCAGACCGTTATATGCTCATCTCATTTTGACTCGTTTGAATCTCTTCATATTTGTCACATCTTTTGAAGCTCTTCATATTTTTCACAACTTTTCAGGCTCTTTATGATTTCAACCCCGCTTCATGCTCCTCCTATTTTGCAGACCGTTTCATTCTCGTCATAATTTTACACCTTTTAAGGCTCTTCATATTTTTCACACCTTTTCAGGCTCTTCATATTTTTCCACACCACTTCCTGCTTCTCCTATTTTTCAGCCCGTTTCAAACTCCTCATGTATTTCACACCTTTTGATGCTCTTCATATTTTTCACACGTTTTCATGCCCTTCATGTTTTTCATCACCGCTTCATGCTCCTCTTATTTTTCAGACCGTTTCATGCTCCTCATATTTTTGACACCTTTTGAAGCTTTTCATATTTTTGACACCTTTTCAGGCTCTTCATGTTTTTGAACACAACTTCTTGCTCCTTATATTTTGCAGATCGTTTCATACTCCTATTATTTTTGACACCTTTTTGAAGCTCTTCATATTTCTCACACCTTTTCATGCTCTTCATATTTTTCAACACCGCTTCATGCTCCTCCTATTTTTCAGACCGTTTCATTCTCATCTCATTTTGACACCTTTTGAAGCTCTTCATATTTCTCACACCTTTTCATGCTCTTCAATTTTTTCAACACCGTTTCATGCTCCTCCTATTTTTCATACCGTTTCATGCTCTTCATATTCTTGACAGCTTTTGAAGTTCTTCATATTTTTCACACCTTTTCAGGCTCTTCATATTTTTGAACAGCATTTCATGCTGTGCCTATTTTTCAGACCGTTTCATGCTCCTCATATTTTTGACACGTATTGGGGCTCTTCATATTTTACACACCATTCCAGGCTCTTCATATTTTTGAACACCGTTTCATTCTCCTCCTATTTTTCAGACCATTTCATGCTCCTCCTATTTTTGACAGCTTTTGAAGCTCTTCCTCTTTTTCACACCTTTTCAGGCTCTTCATGTTTTTGAACATCGCTTCATGCTCCTCCTATTTTTCAGATGGTTTCATGCTCCTCATGTATTTCACACCTTTTGAAGCTCTTCGTATTTTTCACACCTTTTCAGGATCTTCATGTTTTTGAACACCGCTTCATGCTCCTCCTATTTTTCAAACCGTTACTTGCTCCACATATTTTTGACACCTTTTGAAGCTCTTAATATATTTCACAACTTTTCAGTCTCTTCAGGTTTTTCAACACCGCTTCATGCTCCTCCTATTTTTCAGACCGTTTCATGCTCCTCATATACTTCACACCTTTTGAAGCTCTTCATATTTTTCACACCTTTTCAGGCTCTTCATGTTTTTGAACACCGTTTTATGCTCCTCATATTTTACAGACCGTTTCATGCCCTTCATATTTTTGACATCTTTTGAAGCTCTTCTTATATTTCACACCTTTTCATACTCTTCATGTTTTTCAACACCACTTCATGCTCCTCCTGTTTTTCAGACCGTTTCATGCTCCTCATATTTTTGACTCGTTTTGAAGCTCTTCATATTTTCACAATTTTTTAAGCTCTTCATATTTTTCACACGTTTTCAGGTTCTTCATGTTTTTCAACACCGCTTCTTGCTTCTCTTATTTTTCAGACCGTATCATGCTCCTCATTTTTTTGACACGTTTTGAAGCTCGTCATATTTTTCACACGTTTTTAGGTTCTTCATGTTTTTCAACAGCGATTCATGCTGCTCCTATTTTTCAGACCGTTTCATGCTCATCTCATTTTTGACACCTTTTGAAGCTTTGCATATTTTTCACAACTTTTCAGGCTCTTCATGTATTTGAACACCGCTTCAGGCTAATCCTATTTTTCAAACCATATCATGTTCCTCATATTTTTCACACTTTTGAGGCTCTTCATATTTTTCACACCTTTTCATGGTCTTCATGTTTTTGAACACCACTTCATGCTCCTCCTATTTTTCAGACCGTTTAATCCTCCTCATGTATTTCACACCTTTTGAAGCTCTTCATAATTTTCACATCTTTTCATGCTCTTCATGTTTTTGAACACCATTTCATGCTCCTCCTATTTTGCAGACGGTTTCATGCTCCTCATATTTTTACACCTTTTCAAGCTCTTCATATATTTCACACCTTTTCAGGCTTTTCATTTTTTTCAACACCACTTCATGCTCCTCCTATTTTTCAGACCGTTACATGCTCATCTCATTTTGACTCGTTTGAATCTCTTCATATTTGTCACATCTTTTGAAGCTCTTCATATTTTTCACAACTTTTCAGGCTCTTTATGATTTCAACCCCGCTTCATGCTCCTCCCATTTTGCAGACCGTTTCATTCTCCTCATATTTTTACACCTTTTCAAGTTCTTCATATTTTTCACACCTTTTCAGGCTATTCATATTTTTCCACACCACTTCCTGCTTCTCCTATTTTTCAGCCCGTTTCAAACTCCTCATGTATTTCACACCTTTTGAAGCTCTTCATATTTTTCACACGTTTTCATGCCATTCATGTTTTTCATCACCGCTTCATGCTCCTCCTATTTTTCAGACCGTTTCATGCTCCTCATATACTTCACACCTTTTGAAGCTCTTCATATTTTAAACACCTTTTCAGGCTCTTCATGTTTTTGAACACCGTTTTATGCTCCTCATATTTTACAGACCGTTTCATGCCCTTCATATTTTTGACATCTTTTGAAGCTCTTCTTATATTTCACACCTTTTCATACTCTTCATGTTTTTCAACACCACTTCATGCTCCTCCTATTTTTCAGACCGTTTCATGCTCCTCATATTTTTGACTCGTTTTGAAGCTCTTCATATTTTCACAATTTTTTAAGCTCTTCATATTTTTCACACGTTTTCAGGTTCTTCATGTTTTTCAACACCGCTTCTTGCTCCTCCTATTTTTCAGACCCTATCATGCCCCTCATTTTTTTGACACGTTTTGAAGCTCGTCATATTTTTCACACGTTTTCAGGTTCTTCATATTTTTCAACACCGATTCATGCTGCTCCTATTTTTCAGACCGTTTCATGCTCATCTCATTTTTGACACCTTTTGAAGCTTTGCATATTTTTCACAACTTTTCAGGCTCTTCATGTATTTGAACACCGCTTCAGGCTAATCCTATTTTTCAAACCATATCATGTTCCCCATATTTTTCACACTTTTGAGGCTCTTCATATTTTTCACACCTTTTCATGGTCTTCATGTTTTTGAACACCACTTCATGCTCCTCCTATTTTTCAGACCGTTTAATCCTCCTCATGTCTTTCACACCTTTTGAAGCTCTTCATAATTTTCACATCTTTTCATGCTCTTCATGTTTTTGAACACCATTTCATGCTCCTCCTATTTTGCAGACGGTTTTATGCTCCTCATATTTTTACACCTTTTCAAGCTCTTCATATATTTCACACCTTTTCAGGCTTTTCATTTTTTTCAACACCACTTCATGCTCCTCCTATTTTTCAGACCGTTACATGTTCATCTCATTTTGACTCGTTTGTATCTCTTCATATTTGTCACATCTTTTGAAGCTCTTCATATTTTTCACAACTTTTCAGGCTCTTTATGCTTTCAACCCCGCTTCATGCTCCTCCCATTTTGCAGACCGTTTCATTCTCCTCATATTTTTACACCTTTTAAGGCTCTTCATATTTTTCAGACCTTTTCAGGCTCTTCATATTTTTCCACACCACTTCCTGCTTCTCCTATTTTTCAGCCCGTTTCAAACTCCTCATGTATTTCACACCTTTTGAAGCTCTTCATATTTTTCACACCTTTTCAGGCTCTTCATATTTTTGAACACCGCTTCATGCTCCTCCTATTTTTCAGACCGTTTCATTCCCCTCATTTTTTTGACACCTTTCGAAGCTCTTCACTTTTTTCACAACTTTTCAGGCTCTTCATGTTTTTGAATACCGCTTCATGCTCCTCCCATTTTTCAGACAGTTTCATGCTCCTCATATTTTTGACACCTTTTGAAGCTCTTCATATTTTTCACACCTTTTCAAGCTCTTCATATTTTTCACACCTTTTCAGGCTCTTCATATTTTTCCACACCACTTCCTGCTTCTCCTATTTTTCAGCCCGTTTCAAACTCCTCATGTATTTCACACCTTTTGAAGCTCTTCATATTTTTCACACGTTTTCATGCCATTCATGTTTTTCATCACCGCTTCATGCTCCTCTTATTTTTCAGACCGTTTCATGCTCCTCATATTTTTGACACCTTTTGAAGCTGTTCATATTTTTGACACCTTTTCAGGCTCTTCATGTTTTTGAACACAACTTCTTGCTCTTTATATTTTGCAGATTGTTTCATACTCCTATTATTTTTGACACCTTTTGAAGCTCTTCATATTTCTCATACCTTTTCAGGCTCTTCATGTTTTTCAACACCGATTCATGCTGCTCATATTTTTCAGACCGTTTCATGCTCATCTCATTTTTGACACCTTTTGAAGCTTTTCATATTTTTCACAACTTTTCAGACTCTTCATGTTTTTGAACACCACTTCATGCTAATCCTATTTTTCAAACCATATCATGCTCCTCATATTTTTCACACATTTTGAGGCTCTTCATATTTTTCACACCTTTTCAGGCTCTTCATGTTTTTGAACACAACTTCATGCTCCTCCTATTTTTCAGACCGTTTCATGCTCCTCATATTTTTGACACCTTTTGAAGCTCTTCAAATTTTTCACACCTTTTCAGGCTCTTCATGTTTTTGAACACCACTTCATGCTCCTCCTATTTTTCAGACCGTTTCATGCTCCTCATATTTTTGACACCTTTTGAAGCTGTTCATATATTTCACCCCTTTTCAGGCTCTTCATGTTTTTGATCACCGTTTCATGCTCCTCATATTTTTCAGACCGTTTCATGCTCCTCATATTTTTGACACCTTTTGAAGCTCTTCATATTTTTCACACCTTTTCAGGCTCTTCATATTTTTGAACACCGCTTCATGTTCTCCTCCTATTTTTCAGACCGTTTCATTCGCCTCATTTTTTTGACACCTTTCGAAGCTCTTCACTTTTTTCACACCTTTTCAGGCTCTTCATGTTTTTGAATACCGCTTCATGCTCCTCCCATTTTTCAGACCGTTTCATGCTCCTCATATTTTTGACACCTTTTGAAGCTCTTCATATTTTCACACCTTTCCAGCCTCTTCAGGTTTTTCAACACCACTTCATGCTTTTCCAATTTTTCAGACCGTTTCATGCTCCTCATGTATTTCACAATTTTGAAGCTCTTCATATTTTTGACACTTTTTCTGGCTCTTCATGTTTTTCAACACCGATTCATGCTGCTCCTATTTTTCAGACCGTTTCATGCTCATCTCATTTTTGACACCTTTTGAAGCTTTTCATATTTTTCACAACTTTTCAGTCTCTTCATGTATTTGAACACCGCTTCAGGCTAATCCTATTTTTCAAACCATATCATGTTCCTCATATTTTTCACACTTTTGAGGCTCTTCATATTTTTCACACCTTTTCATGGTCTTCATGTTTTTGAACACCACTTCATGCTCCTCCTTTTTTTCAGACCGTTTAATCCTCCTCATATATTTCACACCTTTTGAAGCTCTTCATAATTTTCACATCTTTTCATGCTCTTCATGTTTTTGAACACCATTTCATGCTCCTCCTATTTTGCAGACGGTTTCATGCTCCTCATATTTTTACACCTTTTCAAGCTCTTCATATATTTCACACCTTTTCAGGCTTTTCATTTTTTTCAACACCACTTCATGCTCCTCCTATTTTTCAGAACGTTATATGCTCATCTCATTTTGACTCGTTTGAATCTCTTCATATTTGTCACATCTTTTGAAGCTCTTCATATTTTTCACAACTTTTCAGGCTCTTTATGATTTCAACCCCGCTTCATGCTCCTCCTATTTTGCAGACCGTTTCATTCTCGTCATAATTTTACACCTTTTAAGGCTCTTCATATTTTTCACACCTTTTCAGGCTCTTCATATTTTTCCACACCTCTTCCTGCTTCTCCTATTTTTCAGCCCGTTTCAAACTCCTCATGTATTTCACACCTTTTGAAGCTCTTCATATTTTTCACACGTTTTCATGCCCTTCATGTTTTTCATCACCGCTTCATGCTCCTCTTATTTTTCAGACCATTTCATGCTCCTCATATTTTTGACACCTTTTGAAGCTTTTCATATTTTTGACACCTTTTCAGGCTCTTTATGTTTTTGAACACAACTTCTTGCTCCTTATATTTTGCAGATCGTTTCATACTCCTATTATTTTTGAGACCTTTTTGAAGCTCTTCATATTTCTCACACCTTTTCATGCTCTTCATATTTTTCAACACCGCTTCATGCTCCTCCTATTTTTCAGACCGTTTCATTCTCATCTCATTTTGACACCTTTTGAAGCTCTTCATATTTCTCACACCTTTTCATGCTCTTCAATTTTTTCAACACCGTTTCATGCTCCTCCTATTTTTCATACCGTTTCATGCTCCTCATATCCTTGACAGCTTTTGAAGTTCTTCATATTTTTCACACCTTTTCAGGCTCTTCATGTTTTTGAACAGCATTTCATGCTGTGCCTATTTTTCAGACCGTTTCATGCTCCTCATATTTTTGACACGTATTGGGGCTCTTCATATTTTTCACACCATTCCAGGCTCTTCATATTTTTGAACACTGTTTCATTCTCCTCCTATTTTTCAGACCATTTCATGCTTCTCCTATTTTTGACAGCTTTTGAAGCTCTTCCTCTTTTTCACACCTTTTCAGGTTCTTCATGTTTTTGAACATCGCTTCATGCTCCTCCTATTTTTCAGATGGTTTGATGCTCCTCATGTATTTCACACCTTTTGAAGCTCTTCGTATTTTTCACACCTTTTCAGGATCTTCATGTTTTTGAACACCGCTTCATGCTCCTCCTATTTTTCAAACCGTTACTTGCTCCACATATTTTTGACACCTTTTGAAGCTCTTAATATATTTCACAACTTTTCAGTCTCTTCAGGTTTTTCAACACCGCTTCATGCTCCTCCTATTTTTCAGACCGTTTCATGCTCCTCATATACTTCACACCTTTTGAAGCTCTTCCTATTTTTCACACCTTTTCAGGCTCTTCATGTTTTTGAACACCGTTTTATGCTCCTCATATTTTACAGACCGTTTCATGCCCTTCATATCTTTGACATCTTTTGAAGCTCTTCTTATATTTCACACCTTTTCATACTCTTCATGTTTTTCGACACCACTTCATGCTCCTCCTATTTTTCAGACCGTTTCATTCTCCTCATATTTTTGACTCGTTTTGAAGCTCTTCATATTTTCACAATTTTTTAAGCTCTTCATATTTTTCACACGTTTTCAGGTTCTTCATGTTTTTCAACACCGCTTCTTGCTCCTCCTATTTTTCAGACCGTATCATGCTCCTCATTTTTTTGACACGTTTTGAAGCTCGTCATATTTTTCACACGTTTTCAGGTTCTTCATGTTTTTCAACACCGATTCATGCTGCTCCTATTTTTCACACCGTTTCATGCTCATCTCATTTTTGACACCTTTTGAAGCTTTGCATATTTTTCACAACTTTTCAGGCTCTTCATGTATTTGAACACCGCTTCAGGCTAATCCTATTTTTCAAACCATATCATGTTCCTCATATTTTTCACACTTTTGAGGCTCTTCATATTTTTCACACCTTTTCAGGCTCTTCATGTTATTGAACACCACTTCATGCTCCTCCTATTTTTCAGAACGTTTCATGCTCCTCATATTTTTCACACCTTTTGAAGCTCTTCATATATTTCACACCTTTTCAGGCTCTTCATGTCTTTGAACAGCGCTTCATGCTCCTCCTATTTTTCAGACCGTTTCATGTGCCTCATAATTTTGACACCTTTTGAAGATCTTCATATTTTCACACCTTTTCAGGCTCTTCATGTTTTTCAACACCACTTCATGCTCCTTCTATTTTTCAGACCGTTTCATGCTCCTCATGTTTTTGACTCCTTTAGAAACTCTTCATATTTTTCACACCTTGTCAGGCTCCTCATGTTTTTCAACACCGATTCATGCTCCTCCTATTTTTCACACCGTTTCATTTTCCTCATATTTTTGACACCTTTTGAAGCTCTTCATATATTTCACACCTTTTCAGGCTCTTCATTTTTTTCAACACCACTTCATGCTCCTCCTATTTTTCAGACCGTTTCATGCTCATTTCATTTTTGACACCTTTTGAATGTCTTCATATTTTTCACACCTTTTGAAGCTGTTCATATATTTCACCCCTTTTCAGGCTCTTCATGTTTTTGATCACCGTTTCATGCTCCTCATATTTTTCAGACCGTTTCATGCTCCTCATATTTTTGACACCTTTTGAAGCTCTTCATATTTTTCACACCTTTTCAGGCTCTTCATATTTTTGAACACCGCTTCATGTTCCTCCTATTTTTCAGACCGTTTCATTCGCCTCATTTTTTTGACACCTTTCGAAGCTCTTCACTTTTTTCACACCTTTTCAGGCTCTTCATGTTTTTGAATACCGCTTCATGCTCCTCCCATTTTTCAGACCGTTTCATGCTCCTCATATTTTTGACACCTTTTGAAGCTCTTCATATTTTCACACCTTTCCAGCCTCTTCAGGTTTTTCAACACCACTTCATGCTTTTCCAATTTTTCAGACCGTTTCATGCTCCTCATGTATTTCACAATTTTGAAGCTCTTCATATTTTTGACACTTTTTCTGGCTCTTCATGTTTTTCAACACCGATTCATGCTGCTCCTATTTTTCAGACCGTTTCATGCTCATCTCATTTTTGACACCTTTTGAAGCTTTGCATATTTTTCACAACTTTTCAGTCTCTTCATGTATTTGAACACCGCTTCAGGCTAATCCTATTTTTCAAACCATATCATGTTCCTCATATTTTTCACACTTTTGAGGCTCTTCATATTTTTCACACCTTTTCATGGTCTTCATGTTTTTGAACACCACTTCATGCTCCTCCTTTTTTTCAGACCGTTTAATCCTCCTCATATATTTCACACCTTTTGAAGCTCTTCATAATTTTCACATCTTTTCATGCTCTTCATGTTTTTGAACACCATTTCATGCTCCTCCTATTTTGCAGACGGTTTCATGCTCCTCATATTTTTACACCTTTTCAAGCTCTTCATATATTTCACACCTTTTCAGGCTTTTCATTTTTTTCAACACCACTTCATGCTCCTCCTATTTTTCAGAACGTTATATGCTCATCTCAATTTGACTCGTTTGAATCTCTTCATATTTGTCACATCTTTTGAAGCTCTTCATATTTTTCACAACTTTTCAGGCTCTTTATGATTTCAACCCCGCTTCATGCTCCTCCTATTTTGCAGACCGTTTCATTCTCGTCATAATTTTACACCTTTTAAGGCTCTTCATATTTTTCACACCTTTTCAGGCTCTTCATATTTTTCCACACCTCTTCCTGCTTCTCCTATTTTTCAGCCCGTTTCAAACTCCTCATGTATTTCACACCTTTTGAAGCTCTTCATATTTTTCACACGTTTTCATGCCCTTCATGTTTTTCATCACCGCTTCATGCTCCTCTTATTTTTCAGACCATTTCATGCTCCTCATATTTTTGACACCTTTTGAAGCTTTTCATATTTTTGACACCTTTTCAGGCTCTTTATGTTTTTGAACACAACTTCTTGCTCCTTATATTTTGCAGATCGTTTCATACTCCTATTATTTTTGAGACCTTTTTGAAGCTCTTCATATTTCTCACACCTTTTCATGCTCTTCATATTTTTCAACACCGCTTCATGCTCCTCCTATTTTTCAGACCGTTTCATTCTCATCTCATTTTGACACCTTTTGAAGCTCTTCATATTTCTCACACCTTTTCATGCTCTTCAATTTTTTCAACACCGTTTCATGCTCCTCCTATTTTTCATACCGTTTCATGCTCCTCATATCCTTGACAGCTTTTGAAGTTCTTCATATTTTTCACACCTTTTCAGGCTCTTCATGTTTTTGAACAGCATTTCATGCTGTGCCTATTTTTCAGACCGTTTCATGCTCCTCATATTTTTGACACGTATTGGGGCTCTTCATATTTTTCACACCATTCCAGGCTCTTCATATTTTTGAACACTGTTTCATTCTCCTCCTATTTTTCAGACCATTTCATGCTTCTCCTATTTTTGACAGCTTTTGAAGCTCTTCCTCTTTTTCACACCTTTTCAGGTTCTTCATGTTTTTGAACATCGCTTCATGCTCCTCCTATTTTTCAGATGGTTTGATGCTCCTCATGTATTTCACACCTTTTGAAGCTCTTCGTATTTTTCACACCTTTTCAGGATCTTCATGTTTTTGAACACCGCTTCATGCTCCTCCTATTTTTCAAACCGTTACTTGCTCCACATATTTTTGACACCTTTTGAAGCTCTTAATATATTTCACAACTTTTCAGTCTCTTCAGGTTTTTCAACACCGCTTCATGCTCCTCCTATTTTTCAGACCGTTTCATGCTCCTCATATACTTCACACCTTTTGAAGCTCTTCCTATTTTTCACACCTTTTCAGGCTCTTCATGTTTTTGAACACCGTTTTATGCTCCTCATATTTTACAGACCGTTTCATGCCCTTCATATCTTTGACATCTTTTGAAGCTCTTCTTATATTTCACACCTTTTCATACTCTTCATGTTTTTCGACACCACTTCATGCTCCTCCTATTTTTCAGACCGTTTCATTCTCCTCATATTTTTGACTCGTTTTGAAGCTCTTCATATTTTCACAATTTTTTAAGCTCTTCATATTTTTCACACGTTTTCAGGTTCTTCATGTTTTTCAACACCGCTTCTTGCTCCTCCTATTTTTCAGACCGTATCATGCTCCTCATTTTTTTGACACGTTTTGAAGCTCGTCATATTTTTCACACGTTTTCAGGTTCTTCATGTTTTTCAACACCGATTCATGCTGCTCCTATTTTTCACACCGTTTCATGCTCATCTCATTTTTGACACCTTTTGAAGCTTTGCATATTTTTCACAACTTTTCAGGCTCTTCATGTATTTGAACACCGCTTCAGGCTAATCCTATTTTTCAAACCATATCATGTTCCTCATATTTTTCACACTTTTGAGGCTCTTCATATTTTTCACACCTTTTCAGGCTCTTCATGTTATTGAACACCACTTCATGCTCCTCCTATTTTTCAGAACGTTTCATGCTCCTCATATTTTTCACACCTTTTGAAGCTCTTCATATATTTCACACCTTTTCAGGCTCTTCATGTCTTTGAACAGCGCTTCATGCTCCTCCTATTTTTCAGACCGTTTCATGTGCCTCATAATTTTGACACCTTTTGAAGATCTTCATATTTTCACACCTTTTCAGGCTCTTCATGTTTTTCAACACCACTTCATGCTCCTTCTATTTTTCAGACCGTTTCATGCTCCTCATGTTTTTGACTCCTTTAGAAACTCTTCATATTTTTCACACCTTGTCAGGCTCCTCATGTTTTTCAACACCGATTCATGCTCCTCCTATTTTTCACACCGTTTCATTTTCCTCATATTTTTGACACCTTTTGAAGCTCTTCATATATTTCACACCTTTTCAGGCTCTTCATTTTTTTCAACACCACTTCATGCTCCTCCTATTTTTCAGACCGTTTCATGCTCATTTCATTTTTGACACCTTTTGAATGTCTTCATATTTTTCACACCTTTTGAAGCTGTTCATATATTTCACCCCTTTTCAGGCTCTTCATGTTTTTGATCACCGTTTCATGCTCCTCATATTTTTCAGACCGTTTCATGCTCCTCATATTTTTGACACCTTTTGAAGCTCTTCATATTTTTCACACCTTTTCAGGCTCTTCATATTTTTGAACACCGCTTCATGTTCCTCCTATTTTTCAGACCGTTTCATTCGCCTCATTTTTTTGACACCTTTCGAAGCTCTTCACTTTTTTCACACCTTTTCAGGCTCTTCATGTTTTTGAATACCGCTTCATGCTCCTCCCATTTTTCAGACCGTTTCATGCTCCTCATATTTTTGACACCTTTTGAAGCTCTTCATATTTTCACACCTTTCCAGCCTCTTCAGGTTTTTCAACACCACTTCATGCTTTTCCAATTTTTCAGACCGTTTCATGCTCCTCATGTATTTCACAATTTTGAAGCTCTTCATATTTTTGACACTTTTTCTGGCTCTTCATGTTTTTCAACACCGATTCATGCTGCTCCTATTTTTCAGACCGTTTCATGCTCATCTCATTTTTGACACCTTTTGAAGCTTTGCATATTTTTCACAACTTTTCAGTCTCTTCATGTATTTGAACACCGCTTCAGGCTAATCCTATTTTTCAAACCATATCATGTTCCTCATATTTTTCACACTTTTGAGGCTCTTCATATTTTTCACACCTTTTCATGGTCTTCATGTTTTTGAACACCACTTCATGCTCCTCCTTTTTTTCAGACCGTTTAATCCTCCTCATATATTTCACACCTTTTGAAGCTCTTCATAATTTTCACATCTTTTCATGCTCTTCATGTTTTTGAACACCATTTCATGCTCCTCCTATTTTGCAGACGGTTTCATGCTCCTCATATTTTTACACCTTTTCAAGCTCTTCATATATTTCACACCTTTTCAGGCTTTTCATTTTTTTCAACACCACTTCATGCTCCTCCTATTTTTCAGAACGTTATATGCTCATCTCATTTTGACTCGTTTGAATCTCTTCATATTTGTCACATCTTTTGAAGCTCTTCATATTTTTCACAACTTTTCAGGCTCTTTATGATTTCAACCCCGCTTCATGCTCCTCCTATTTTGCAGACCGTTTCATTCTCGTCATAATTTTACACCTTTTAAGGCTCTTCATATTTTTCACACCTTTTCAGGCTCTTCATATTTTTCCACACCTCTTCCTGCTTCTCCTATTTTTCAGCCCGTTTCAAACTCCTCATGTATTTCACACCTTTTGAAGCTCTTCATATTTTTCACACGTTTTCATGCCCTTCATGTTTTTCATCACCGCTTCATGCTCCTCTTATTTTTCAGACCATTTCATGCTCCTCATATTTTTGACACCTTTTGAAGCTTTTCATATTTTTGACACCTTTTCAGGCTCTTTATGTTTTTGAACACAACTTCTTGCTCCTTATATTTTGCAGATCGTTTCATACTCCTATTATTTTTGAGACCTTTTTGAAGCTCTTCATATTTCTCACACCTTTTCATGCTCTTCATATTTTTCAACACCGCTTCATGCTCCTCCTATTTTTCAGACCGTTTCATTCTCATCTCATTTTGACACCTTTTGAAGCTCTTCATATTTCTCACACCTTTTCATGCTCTTCAATTTTTTCAACACCGTTTCATGCTCCTCCTATTTTTCATACCGTTTCATGCTCCTCATATCCTTGACAGCTTTTGAAGTTCTTCATATTTTTCACACCTTTTCAGGCTCTTCATGTTTTTGAACAGCATTTCATGCTGTGCCTATTTTTCAGACCGTTTCATGCTCCTCATATTTTTGACACGTATTGGGGCTCTTCATATTTTTCACACCATTCCAGGCTCTTCATATTTTTGAACACTGTTTCATTCTCCTCCTATTTTTCAGACCATTTCATGCTTCTCCTATTTTTGACAGCTTTTGAAGCTCTTCCTCTTTTTCACACCTTTTCAGGTTCTTCATGTTTTTGAACATCGCTTCATGCTCCTCCTATTTTTCAGATGGTTTGATGCTCCTCATGTATTTCACACCTTTTGAAGCTCTTCGTATTTTTCACACCTTTTCAGGATCTTCATGTTTTTGAACACCGCTTCATGCTCCTCCTATTTTTCAAACCGTTACTTGCTCCACATATTTTTGACACCTTTTGAAGCTCTTAATATATTTCACAACTTTTCAGTCTCTTCAGGTTTTTCAACACCGCTTCATGCTCCTCCTATTTTTCAGACCGTTTCATGCTCCTCATATACTTCACACCTTTTGAAGCTCTTCCTATTTTTCACACCTTTTCAGGCTCTTCATGTTTTTGAACACCGTTTTATGCTCCTCATATTTTACAGACCGTTTCATGCCCTTCATATCTTTGACATCTTTTGAAGCTCTTCTTATATTTCACACCTTTTCATACTCTTCATGTTTTTCGACACCACTTCATGCTCCTCCTATTTTTCAGACCGTTTCATTCTCCTCATATTTTTGACTCGTTTTGAAGCTCTTCATATTTTCACAATTTTTTAAGCTCTTCATATTTTTCACACGTTTTCAGGTTCTTCATGTTTTTCAACACCGCTTCTTGCTCCTCCTATTTTTCAGACCGTATCATGCTCCTCATTTTTTTGACACGTTTTGAAGCTCGTCATATTTTTCACACGTTTTCAGGTTCTTCATGTTTTTCAACACCGATTCATGCTGCTCCTATTTTTCACACCGTTTCATGCTCATCTCATTTTTGACACCTTTTGAAGCTTTGCATATTTTTCACAACTTTTCAGGCTCTTCATGTATTTGAACACCGCTTCAGGCTAATCCTATTTTTCAAACCATATCATGTTCCTCATATTTTTCACACTTTTGAGGCTCTTCATATTTTTCACACCTTTTCAGGCTCTTCATGTTTTTGAACACCACTTCATGCTCCTCCTATTTTTCAGAACGTTTCATGCTCCTCATATTTTTCACACCTTTTGAAGCTCTTCATATATTTCACACCTTTTCAGGCTCTTCATGTCTTTGAACAGCGCTTCATGCTCCTCCTATTTTTCAGACCGTTTCATGTGCCTCATAATTTTGACACCTTTTGAAGATCTTCATATTTTCACACCTTTTCAGGCTCTTCATGTTTTTCAACACCACTTCATGCTCCTTCTATTTTTCAGACCGTTTCATGCTCCTCATGTTTTTGACTCCTTTAGAAACTCTTCATATTTTTCACACCTTGTCAGGCTCTTCATGTTTTTCAACACCGATTCATGCTCCTCCTATTTTTCACACCGTTTCATTTTCCTCATATTTTTGACACCTTTTGAAGCTCTTCATATATTTCACACCTTTTCAGGCTCTTCATTTTTTTCAACACCACTTCATGCTCCTCCTATTTTTCAGACCGTTTCATGCTCATTTCATTTTTGACACCTTTTGAATGTCTTCATATTTTTCACACCTTTTGAAGCTCTTCATATTTTTTCACACGTTTTCAGGCTCTTCATGTTTTTCAACACCGCTTCATACTCCTCGTATTTTTCAGACCGTTTCTTGCACCTAATCTTTTTCACACCTTTTCAAGCTCTTCATATTTTTCACACCTTTCAGGCTCTTCATGTGTTTGAACACCATTTCATGCTCCTCCCATTTTTCAGACCGTTTCATGCTCCTCATATTTTTGACACCTTTAGAAACTCTTCAAATTTTTCACACCTTTTCAGACTCTTCATGTTTTTGAACACCGCTTCATGCTCCTCCTATTTTTCAGACCGTTTATTCCTCCTCATGTATTTCACACCGTTTGAAACTCTTCATATTTTTCACACCTTTTCATGCTCTTTATGTTTTTGAACACCATTTCATACTCTTCCTAATATGCAGACCGTTTCATTCTCCTCATATTTTTACACATTTTGAAGCTCTTCATATATTTCTCACCTTTTCAGGCTTTTCATTTTTTTCAACATCACTTCATGCTCCTCCTATTTTTCAGACCGGTTCATGCTCATCTCATTTTGACACCTTTTGCGGCTCTTCATATTTTTCACACCTATTCAGGCTCTTCATGTTTTTGAACACCGCTTCATGCTCCTCGTATTTTTCAGACAGTTTAATCCTCCTCATGTATTTCACACTTTTTGAAGCTCTTCATATTTTTCACACCTATTCAGGCTCTTCATGTTTTTGAACACCGCTTCATGCTCCTCCTATTTCAGACCATTTCATGCTCATCTAATTTTTGACACCTTTTGAAGCTCTTCATATTTTTCACATTTTTGAAGCTCTTCATATTTTTCACACCTTTTCAGGCTCGTTATGATTTTCAACACAGCTTAATGCTCCTCCTATTTTTCAGACCGTTTCATGCTCCTCATATTTTTGACACCATTTGAAGCTCTTCATATATTTCACACCTTTTCAGGCTCTTCATGTCTTTGAACACCGCATCATGCTCCTCCTATATTTCAGACCGTTTCATGCGCCTCATATTTTTGACACCTTTTGAAGCTCTTCATATTTTCACACCTTTTCAGGCTCTTCATGTTTTTCAACACCACTTCATGATCCTCCTATTTTTCAGACCGTTTCATGCTCCTCATATTTTGGACTCCTTTAGAAACTCTTCATATTTTTCACACCTTGTCAGGCTCTTCATGTTTTTCAACACTGATTCATGCTGCTCCTATTTTTCACACCGTTTCATTTTCCTCATATTTTTGACACCTTTTGAAGCTCTTCATATATTTCATACCTTTTCAGGCTCTTCATTTTTTTCAACACCACTTCATGCTCCTCCTATTTTTCAGACCGTTTCATGCTCATTTCATTTTTGACACCTTTTGAAGCTCTTCATATTTTTCACACCTTTTGAAGCTCTTCATATTTTTCACACATTTTCAGGCTCTTCATGTTTTTCAACACCGCTTCATACTCCTCGTATTTTTCAGACCGTTTCTTGCACCTAATCTTTTTCACACCATTTGAAGCTCTTCATATTTTTCACACCTTTCAGGCTCTTCATGTGTTTGAACACCATTTCATGCTCCTCCCAATTTTCAGACCGTTTCATTCTCCTCATATTTTTGACACCTTTAGAAACTCTTCATATTTTTCACACCTTTTCAGACTCTTCATGTTTTTGAACACCGCTTCATGCTCCTCCTATTTTTCAGACAGTTTAATCCTCCTCAGGTATTTCACACCTTTTGAAACTCTTCATATTTTTCACACCTTTTCATGCTCTTTATGTTTTTGAACACCATTTCATACTCTTCCTATTATGCAGACCGTTTCATTCTCCTCATATTTTTACACCTTTTGAAGCTCTTCATATATTTCACACCTTTTCAGGCTTTTCATTTTTTTCAACATCACTTCATGCTCCTCCTATTTTTCAGACCGGTTCATGCTCATCTCATTTTGACACCTTTGTGGCTCTTCATATTTTTCACACCTATTCAGGCTCTTCATGTTTTTGAACACCGCTTCATGCTCCTCCTATTTTTCAGACCCTTTCTTACTCCTCATATTTTTGACACCTTTAGAAACTCTTCATATCTGTCACACCTTTTCAGGCGCTTCATGTTTTTCAACACCGCTTCATGCTCCTCCTATTTTTCAGACCACTTCATTCTCCTCATATTCTTGACACCATTTGAAGCTCCTCATATATTTCACACCTTTTCAGGCTCATCATTTTTTTCAACACCACTTCATGCTCCTCCTATTTTTCAGACCGTTTCATGCTCCTCTAATTTTTGACACCTTTTGAAGCTTTGCATATTTTTCACAACTTTTCAGGCTCTTCATGTTTTTGAACACCGCTTCATGCTCCTCCTATTTCTCAGACAATATCATGCTATTCATATTTTTCACCCCTTTAGAAGCTCTTCATATTTTTCACATTTTTTCAGGCTCTTCATGTTTTTGAACACCACTTCATGCTCCTCCTAATTTTCAGAGAGTTTCATGCTCCTCATGTATTTCACACCTTTTGAAGCTCTTCATATTTTTCACACCTTATCAGGCTCTTCATGTTTTTCCACACCACTTCATGCTTCTATTATTTTTCAGCCCATTTCATGCTCCACATGTATTTCACATCTTTTGAAGCTCTTCATATATTTCACACCTTTTCAGGCTCTTCATGTTTTTGAACACCGCTTCATACTCCTCCTATTTTTCAGACGGATTCATGCTCCTCATAGTTTTGACACCTTTTGAAGCTCTTCATATTTTTCACACCTTTTCAGGCTCTTCATGTTTTTGAACACTGCTTCATGCTCCTCCTATTTTTCAGATCGTTTAATCCTCCTGATGAATTTCACACCTTTTGAAGCTCTTAATATATTTCACACCTTTTCATGCTCTTCATGTTTTTGAACACCATTTCATGCTCTTCCTATTTTGCAGACCGTTTCATTCTCCTCATATTTTTACACCTTTTGAAGCTCTTCATATATTTCACACCTTTTCAGGCTTTTCATTTTTTCAACACCACTTCATGCTCCTCCTATTTTTCAGACCGTTTCATGCTCATCTCATTTTGACACCTTTTGAAGCTCTTCATATTTTTCACACCTTTTCAAGCTCTTCATATTTTTCATATTTTTGAAGTTCTTCATATTTTCACACGTTTTCAGACTCTTCATGTTTTTCAACACAGCTTCATGCTCTTCCTATTTTTCAAGCCGTTTCATGCTCCTCATATATTTCACATCCTTTGAAGCTCTTCATATTTTTCACACCTTTTCAGGCTCTTCATCTTTTTGAACAAAGCTTCATGCTCCTCCTATTTTTCAGACCGTTTCATGCTCATCTCAATTTTGATACCTTTGAAGCTCTTCATATTTTTCACAGCTTTTGAATCTCTTCATATTTCTCACACCTTTTCAGGCACTTCATGATTTTGAACACCGCTTCATGCTCCTCCTATTTTTCAGACCGTTTCATGCTCATCTATTTTTTGACACCTTTTGAAGCTCTTCATATTTTTCACACCTTTTCAGGCTCTTCATGTTTTTGAAAAGCGCTTCATGCTTCTCCTATTTTTCAGACCGTTTCATGCTCCTCATATTTTTCACACCTTTTGAAGCTCTTCATATTTTTCAAACCTTTTCAGGCTTTCATGTTTTTCAGCACCCGTTCATGCTCCTCGTATTTTTCAGACCGTTTCATGCTCCTCATATTCTTGACATCTTTTGAAGCTCTTCATAATTTGCACACCTTTTCAGGCTCTTCATGTTTTTCCGCACCAGTTCATGATCCTCCTATTTTTCAGACCGTTTCATGCTCATCTCATTTTTTACACCTTTTGAAGCTCTTCATATTTTGCACACCTTTTCAGGCTCTTCATGTTTTTCAGCTCCACTTCATGCTCCTCCTATTTTTCAGACCGTTTCATGCTCCTCATATTTTTCACACCTTTTGAAGCTCTTCATATTTTTCAAACCTTTTCAGGCTCTTCATGTTTTTCAGCACCAGTTCATGCTCTTCCTATTTTTCCGACCGTTACATGCTCATCTCATTTTTTACACCTTTTGAAGCTCTTCATATTTTTCACAGCTTTTGAAGCTCTTCATATTTTTCAAACCTTTTCAGGCTCTTCACGATTTTCAACACCGCTTCATGATCCTCCTATTTTTCAGACCGTTTCATGCTCTTCCTATATTTGAGACCGTTTCATGCTCCTCATATTTTTCACACCTTTTGAAGCTCTTCATATTTTTCAAACCTTTTCAGGCTCTTCACGATTTTCAACACCGCTTCATGATCCTCCTATTTTTCAGACCGTTTCATGCTCTTGCTATATTTGAGACTGTTTCAGGCTCCTCATATTTTTGACAGGTTTTGAAGCTCTTCATATTTTTCACACCTTTTCAGGCTCCTCATGTTTTTGAACACCGCTTCATGCTCCTCCTATTTATCAGACCGTTTCATGTTACTCTTATTTTTCAGACCGTTTCAAGCTCCTCATATATTTGACACCTTTTGAAGCTCTTCATATTTTTCACAGCTTTTCAGGCTCTTCATGTTTTTCAACACTGTTTCATGCTGCTCCTATTTTTCAGACCGTTTCATGCTCCTCCTATTTTTCAGACCGTTTCATGCTCCTCATGTATTTCACACCTTTTGAAGCTCTTCATATTTTTGACACGTTTTCAGACTCTTCATGTTTTTCAACACCGTTACATGCTCCTCCTATTTTTCAGACCGTTTCCTGCTCCTCATAATTTTGACACCTTTTGAAGCTCTTCATATTTTCACACCTTTTCAGGCTCTTCATGTTTTTGATCACCGTTTTATGCTGCTTTTATTTTTCACACCGTTTCCTGCTCCTAATATTTTTGACACCTTTTTAAGCTGTTCATATTTTTCACACCTTTTCAGACTCTTCATGTTTTTCAACACCGATTCATGTTCCTCGTATTTTTCAGACCGTTTCATGCTCCTCATATTTTTGACACTTTTTGAAGCTCTTCATATATTTCACACCTTTTCAGGCTCTTCATGTTTTTCAACACCACTTCGTGCTCCTCCTATTTTTCAGACCGTTTCTTGCTCATCTCATTTTTGACACCTTTTGAAGATATTCATATTTTTCACAGCTTTTGAAGCTCTTTATATTTTTCACACTTTTTCAGGCTCTTCATTTTTTAACACCGTTTCATGCTTCTCCTTTTTTTCAGACCGTTTCATGCTCCTCATATTTTTGACACATTTTGAAGCTTCATATTTTTCACACCTTTTCAGGCTCTTCATATTTTTGAACACCGCTTCATGCTCCTCCTATTTCAGACCGTTTCATGCTCATCTAATTTTTGACACCTTTTGAAGCTCTTCATATTTTTCACATTTTTGAAGCTCTTCATATTTTTCACACCTTTTCAGGCTCGTTATGATTTTCAACACAGCTTAATGCTCCTCCTATTTTTCAGACCGTTTCATGCTCATCTCATTTTTGATACCTTTTGAAGCTCTTCATATTTTTCACATCTTTTGAAGCTCTTCATATTTTTCATACATTTTCAGGCTCTTCATGTTCTTCAACACCGCTTCTAGCTCCTCCTATTTTTCAGACCGTTTCATGCTCCTCATATTTTTGACACGTTTTGAAGCTCTTCATATTTTTCACACCTTTTCAGGCTCTTCATGTTTTTGAACACGATTTCATGCTCCTCCTATTTTTCAGACCATTTCATGCTCCCCCTATTTTTGAGACCGTTTCATGCTCCTCATATTTTGACACGTTTTCTAGCTCTTCATATTTTTCACTCCTTTTCAGGCTCTTCATGTTTTTCAACACCGCTTAATGCTCCTCCTATTCTTCAGACCGTTTCAAGCTCCTCATATTTTTCAGGCAGTTTCATGCACCTCTTATTATTGACATCTTTTGAAGCTCATCATATTTTTCACACCTTTTCAGGCTCTTCATGTTTTTCAACACCGCTTCATGCTCCTACTATATTTGAGACCGTTTCATGCTCCTTATATTTTTGACACGTTTTGGGCCTCTCATATTTTTCACACCATTCCAGGCTCTTCATATTTTTGAACACCGTTTCATGCTCCTCCTATTTTTCAGAACGTTTCATGCTCCTCATATTTTGGACACGTTTTGGGCTCTTCATATTTTTCACACCGTTACAGGCTCTGCATATTTTTGAACACCGTTTCATGCTCCTCCTATTTTTCAGACCGGTTCATGCTCCTCATATTTTTGACACCTTTTGAAGCTCTTCATATTTTTCACACTTTTTCACGCTCTTCATGTTTTTGAACACCGCTTCATGCTCCTCATATATTGACGCGTTTTGAAGCTCTTCATATTTTTCACACCTTTTTAGGCTCTTCATGCTCTTCAACACCGCTTCATGCTCCTCCTATTTTTCAGACCGTTTCATGCTCCTCATATTTTGACACCTTTTGAAGCGCTTCATATTTTTTAAAACCTTTTCAGGCTCTTCACGTTATTCAACAACGCTTCATGTTCCTCCTATTTTTCAACCCGTTTCATGCTCCTCCTATTTTTCAGACTGTTTCATGCTTTTCATATTTTTCACAACTTTTGAAGCTCTTCATATTTTTCAAACCTTTTCAACTCTTCATGTTTTCGAACACCGCTTCACGCTCCTCCTATTTTTCAGACCGTTTCATGCTCCTCAAATTTTTGACACCTTTTGAAGCTCTTCATATTTTTTTCACCTTTTCAGGCTCTTCATTTTTGTGAACTCCGCTTCATGTTCCTCCTATTTTTCAGACCGTTTCATGCTCCTCATATTTTTGACACCTTTTGAAGCTCTTCATATTTTTCACACATTTTCAGGTTCTTCATGTTTTTCAATACCACTTCATGCTCCTCTATTTCTCAGACCGTTTCATGCTCCTCATATTTTTGACACCTTTTGAAGCTCTTCATATTTTTCACACCTTTTCAGGCTCTTCATATTTTTGAACACCGTTTCATGCTCCTCCTATTTTTCAGACCGGTTCATGCTCCTCATATTTTTGACACCTTTTGAAGCTCTTCATATTTTTCACACTTTTTCACGCTCTTCATGTTTTTGAACACCGCTTCATGCTCCTCCTATTTTTCAGACCGTTTCGTGATCCTCATATATTTGTAACCTTTTGAAGCTCTTCATTTTTTCACACCTTTTCAGGCTCTTCATGTTTTTCAAAACTAATTCATGCTCCTCCTATTTTTCAGACTGTTTCATGCTCCTCATAATTTTGACATCTTTTGAAGCGCTTCATATTTTTCACACCTTTTCAGGCTCTTCATGCTCTTCAACACCGCTTCATGCTCCTCCTATTTTTCAGACCGTTTCATGCTCCTCATATTTTGACACCTTTTGAAGCGCTTCATATTTTTCAAACCTTTTCAGGCTCTTCACGTTATTCAACAACGCTTCATGTTCCTCCTATTTTTCAACCCGTTTCATGCTCCTCCTATTTTTCAGACTGTTTCATGCTTTTCATATTTTTCACAACTTTTGAAGCTCTTCATATTTTTCAAACCTTTTCAACTCTTCATGTTTTCGAACACCGCTTCACGCTCCTCCTATTTTTCAGACCGTTTCATGCTCCTCAAATTTTTGACACCTTTTGAAGCTCTTCATATTTTTTTCACCTTTTCAGGCTCTTCATTTTTGTGAACTCCGCTTCATGTTCCTCCTATTTTTCAGACCGTTTCATGCTCCTCATATTTTTGACACCTTTTGAAGCTCTTCATATTTTTCACACATTTTCAGGCTCTTCATGTTTTTCAATACCACTTCATGCTCCTCTATTTCTCAGACCGTTTCATGCTCCTCATATATTTCACATATTTTCCAGCTCTTCAAGTATTTGAACACCACTTCATGATCCTCCTATTTTTCAGAACGTTTCATACTCCTCATATTTTTCACACCTTTTGAAGCTCTTCATATTTTTCACACCTTTTCAGGCTCTTCATGCTTTCGATCACCGCTTCATGTTCCTTCTATTTTTCAGAACGTTTCATGCTCCTATTATTTTTGACATCTTTTGAAGCTCTTCATATATTTCACACCTTCTCATGCGCTTCATGTTTTTCAACATCGCTTCATGCTCCTCCTATTTTTCAGACCGTCTCATGCTACTCATATTTTTGACACCTTTTGAAGCTCTTCCTATTTTTCAAACTTTTTCAGGCTCTTCACGTTTTTCAACAACGCTTCATGTTCCTCCTATTTTTCATACCGTTTCATGCTCCTCATAATTTTTACACCTTTTGAAGCTCATCATATTTTTCACACCTTTTCAGGCCTTTCATATTTTTGAACACCGTTTCATGCTCCTCCTATTTTTAAGACCGTTTTATGCTCCTCATATTTTTAACACCTTTTGAACCTCTTCATATTTTTCACACGTTTTCATGTTTTTTAACACTATTTCATGCTCCTCATATTTTTCACACATTTTGCAGCTCTTCATATTTTTCACGCCTTTTCATGATCTTCATGTTTTTCAACACCAATTCATGCTCCTCCTATATTTTAGACCGTTTCATGCTCCTCATATTTTTCACACCTTTTCAGGCTCTTCATGTTTTTGAACACCGCTTCATGCTCCTCCTATTTTTCAGACCCTTTGATGCTCTTCATGTTTTTGACACCTTTTGAAGCTCTTCATATATTTCACACATTTTTCAGGCTCTTCAATTTTTTCAAACCCGCTTCATGACCCTCCTATTTTTCAGACCGTTTCATGCTACTCATATTTTTCACACATTTTGAAGATCTTCATATTTTTCACACCTTTTCAGGCTCTTCATGTTTTTCAACCACGTTTCATGTTCCTCCTACTTTTCAGACCGTTTCATCCTCCTCATATTTTTGACACCTTTTGAAGCTCTTCATATATTTCACACCTTTTCAGGCTCTTAATGTTTTTCAACAGCGCTTCATGCTCCTCCTATATTTGAGACCGTTACAATCTACACATGTTTTTGACACCTTTTGAAGCTTTTCATATATTTCACACCATTTCAGGCTCTTCAAATTTTTGAACACCACTTCATGCTCCTCCTATTTTTCAGACCGTTTCATGCTCATCTAATTTTTGACACCTTTTGAAGATCTTCATATATTTCACACCTTTTGAAGCTCTTCATATTTTTCACATTTTTGAAGCTCTTCAAATTTTTCACACGTTTTCAGGCTCTTTATGTTTTTGAACACCGCTTCATGCTTCTCATATACTTCAGACAATTTCATGCTCCTCATATTTGTGACACCTTTTGAAGCTCTTCGTATTTTTCACACATTTTCAGGCTCTTCATGTTTTTCAACAGGACTTCATGCTCCTCCTATTTTTCAGACCGTTTCATGCTCCTCATATTTTTGACACCTTTTGAAATCTTCATATACTTCACACCTTTTCAGGTTCTTCATTTTTTTGAAAAGAACTTCATGCTCCTTCTATTTCTCAGACCGTTTCATGGTCATCTCATTTTTGACACCTTTTGAAGCTCTTCATATTTTTCAACACCGCATCATGCTCCTCCTATTTTTCAGACAGTTTCATGCTCCTAATATTTTTGACACGTTTTGAAGCTCTTCATATTTTTCACATCTTTTCAGGCTCTTCATGTTTTTCAACACTGTTTCATAATCCTCCTATTTTTCAGACCGTTTCATGCTCCTCATAATTTTGACACCTCTTTAAGCTCTTCTTATTTTTCACACCTTTTCAGACTCTTCATGTTTTCGAAAACCACTTCAAGTTCCTCCTATTTTTGCGACCGTTTCATGCTCTTCATATTTTTGACACCTTTTGAAGCTCTTCATGTTTTTCACACCTTTTGAAGCTCTTCATATATTTCACACATTTTCAGGCTCTTCATGTTTTTCAACGCCTCTTCATGCTCCTCCTATTTTTCAGACCGTTTCATTCTCATCTAATTTTTGACACCTTTTGAAGCTCTTCATATATTTCACACCTTTTGAAGCTCTTCATATTTTTCACATTTTTGAAGCTCTTCAAATTTTTCACACCTTTTCAAGCTCTTCATGTTTTTGAACACCGCTTCATGCTCCTCTGGTTTTTCAGACCGTTTCATGCTCCTCATATTTTTGACACCTTTTGAAGCTTTTCATATTTTTTAAAACTCTTCAGGCTTTTCATGTTTTTGAACACCTCTTCATGCTCCTCGTATTTTTCACACCTTTTCAAGCTCTTCATATTTTTCATACCTTTTCTGTCTCTTCATGTTTTTCAACACCGCTTCATGCTCCTCCTATTTTTCAGACCGTTTAATGCTCCTCCTGTACTTCACACCTTTTGTAGCTCTTCATATTTATCTCACCTTTTCAGGCTCTTCATGTTTTTCAACACCGCTTCATGCTACTCCTATTTTTGAGACCGATTAATGCTCCTCATGTATTTCACACCTTTTGAAGCACTTCATATTTTTCACACGATTTCAGGCTCTTCATGTTTTTCAACAACACTTCATGCTCCACGATTTTTCAGACCGCTTCATGCTCATCTCATTTTTGACACTTTTTGAAAGTGTTCATATTTTTCACACCTTTTGAAGCTCTTCATATTTTTCACACGTTTTCAGGCTCTTCATGTTTTTCAACACCGCTTCATGCTCCTCCTATTTTTCACACCTTTTGAAGCTCTTCATATTTTTCACACCTTTTCAGGCTCTTCATGTTTTTGAACAGCTCTTCATGCTGCTCCTATTTTTCAGACCGCTTCATGCTTCTCATATTTTTGACACGTTTTGAAGCTCTTCATATTTTTCACACATTTTCAGGCTCTTCATGTATTTCAACACCACTTCATGCTCCTCCTATTTTTCAGACCGTTTCATGCTCCTCATATTTTTGACACCTTTTGAAGCTCTTCATATTTTTCACACCTTGTCAGGCTGTACATGTTTTTGAACACCTCTTCATGCTCTTCCTATTTTTCAGACCCTTTCATGCTCATGTCAATTTTCACACCTTTTCAGGCTCTTCTTATTTTTCAAACCAGTGAAGCTCTTCATATCTTTCACACTTTTTCAGGCTTTTCATATTTAGAACACCGCTTCATGCTCCTCCTATTTTTCAGACCGTTTCATGCTCATCTCATTTTTGACACCTTTTCAGGCTCTTCATATTTTTCAAACCTTTTGAAGCTCTTCATATTTTTCACACTTTTTCAGGCTCTTCATGTTTTGAACACCGCTTCATGCTCCTCCTATTTTTCAGACCGTTTCATGCTCCTCATATTTTTGAAACCTGTTTAAGCTCTTCATATATTTCACACCTTTTGAAGCTCTTCATATTTTTCATTCCTTTTCAGGCTCTTCATGTTTTTCAACACCGCTTCATGCTACTCCTATTTTTGAGACCGATTAATGCTCCTCATGTATTTCACACCTTTTGAAGCTCTTCATATTTTTCACACGATTTCAGGCTCTTCATGTTTTTCAACAACACTTCATGCTCCACCATTTTTGAGACCGCTTCATGCTCATCTCATTTTTGACACTTTTTGAAGCTGTTCATATTTTTCACACCTTTTGAAGCTCTTCATGTTTTTCACACGTTTTCAGGCTCTTCAGGTTTTTCAACACCGCTTCATGCTTCTCCTATTTTTCACACCTTTTGAAGCTCTTCATATTTTTCACACGTTTTCAGGCTCTTCATGTTTTTGAACACCTCTTCATCCTGCTCCTATTTTTCAGACCGTTTCATGCTTCTCATATTTTTGACACGATTTGAAGCTCTTCATATTTTTCACACCTTTTCATGCTGTTCATGTTTTTGAACACGGCTTCATGCTCCTCCTATATTTCAGACCGTTTAATGCTCTACATGTATTTCACACCTTTTGATGCTCTTTATATTTTTCACACCTTTTCAGGCTCTTCATGTTCTTGAACACCTTTTCATGCTCCTCCTATTTTTCAGACAGTTTCATGCTCCTCATGTATTTCACACCTTTTGAAGCTCTTCATATTTTTCACACCTTTTCAGGCTCTTCATGTTTTGAACATCTCTTCATGCTCCTCCTATTTTTCACACCGTATCATGCTCCTCATATTTTTCACATCTTTTGAACCTCCTCATATTATTCACACCTTTTCAGCTCTTCATGTTTTTGAACACCACTTGATGCACCTCCTATTTTTCAGACAGTTTCATGCTCCTCATGTATTTCACACCTTTTGAATCTCTTCATATTTTTCACACCTTTTGAAGCTCTTCATATTTTTCACACCTTATCAGGCTCTTCATGTTTTTCAACACCGCTTCAAGCTCCTCCTATTTTTCAGACCTTTTCATGCTCCTCATATTTTTAACTCCTTTTGAAGCTCTTCATATTTTTCACACCTTTTCAGGCTCTTCAATTTTTTCAACAATGTTACAATGCTCCTCCTATTTTTCAGACCGTTTCATGCTCCTCATATTTTTGACACCTTTTGAAGCTCTTCATATTTTTCACACCTTTTGAAGCTCTTCATATATTTCACACTTTTTCAAGCTCTTCATGTTTTTCAACACCACTTCATGCTTCTCCTATTTCTCAGACCGTTTCATGCTCATCTCATTTTTGACAGCTTTTGAAGTTCTTCATATTTTTCACATCTTTTGAAACTATTCATATTTTTCACACCTTTTCAGGCTCTTCATGTTTTTCAACACCGCTTCATCCTGCTCCTATTTTTCAGACCGTTTCATGCTTCTCATATTTTTGACACGATTTGAAGCTCTTCATATTTTTCACAAATTTACAGTCTCTTCATGTTTTTCAACACCACTTCATGCTTCTCCTATTTTTCAGACCGTTACATGCTCCTCATATTTTTGACACCTTTTGAAGCTCTTCATATTTTTAACACCTTTTCAGGTTCTTCATGTTTTTCAACACCGCTTCATGCTCCTCCTATTTTTCTGACCGTTTCATGCTACTCATATATTTCACACCTTTTGAAGCTCTTCATATTTTTCACACCGTTTGAAGCTCTTCATATTTTTCACACCTTTTGTAGCTCTTCATATTTTTGACACCTTTTGAGCTCTTCATATTTTTCACACCTTTTGAGGCTCTTCATGTTTTTCAACACCGTTTCATGCTCCTACTATAATTCAGACGGTTTCATGCTCCTCATGTATTTCACTCCTTTTGAAGCTCTTCATATTTTACACACCTTTTCAGGCTCTTCATGATTTTCAACCCCACTTCATGCTCCTCCGATTTTTCAGACCGTTTCATGCTCTTCTCATTTTTGACACCTTTTCAAGCTCTTCATATTTTTCACACCTTTTGAAGCTGTTCATATTTTTAACACCTTTTCAGGCTCTTCATGTTTTTGAACACCTTTTCATGCTCCTCCTACTTTTCAGACCATTTCATGCTCCGCATGTATTTCACAGCTTTTGAAGCTCTTTATATTTTTCACACCTTTTCAGGCTCTTCATGTTCTTGAACACCTTTTCATGCTCCTCCTATTTTTCAGACCGTTTCATGCTCCTCATATTTATGACACCTTTAGAAGCTCTTCATATTTTTCACACCATTTGAAGCTCTTCATTTATTTCACACCTTTTCAGGCTCTTCATGTTTTTCAACACCACTTCATGCTCCTCCTATTTTTCAGACCGTTTAATGCTCCACATGTATTTCACACCTTTTGATGCTCTTTATATTTTTCACACCTTTTCAGGCTCTTCATGTTCTTGAACACCTTTTCATGCTCCTCCTATTTTTCAGACAGTTTCATGCTCCTCATGTATTTCACACCTTTTGAAGCTCTTCATATTTTTCACACCTTTTCAGGCTCTTCATGTTTTGAACACCGCTTCATGCTCCTCCTATTTTTCACACCGTATCATGCTCCTCATATTTTTCACACCTTTTGAACCTCTTCATATTATTCACACCTTTTCAGCTCTTCATGTTTTTGAACACCACTTGATGCACCTCCTATTTTTCAGACAGTTTCATGCTCCTCATGTATTTCACACCTTTTGAACCTCTTCATATTTTTCACACCTTTTGAAGCTCTTCATTTTTTTCACACGTTTTTAGGCTCTTCATGATTTTGAACACGGCTTCATGCTCCTCCTCCTTTTCAGACCGTTTCATGCTCCTCATGTATTTCACACATTTTGAAGCTCTTCATATTTTTCACACCCTTTCAGGCTCTTCATGTTTTTGAACACGATTTCTTGCTCCTCCTATTTTTCAGACCGTTTCATGCTCCTCCCATTTTTTACACCTTTGAAGCTCTTCATATTTTTCACAACTTTTCAGGCTCTTCATGTTTTTCAACACCGCTTCATGATCCTCCAATTTTTCAGACCGTTTCAAGCTCCTCATATTTTTGACACCTTTTGAAGCTCTTCATATATTTTACACCTTTTCAGGCTCTTCATGTTTTTCAACACCACTTCATGCTCCTCCTTTTTCAGACCATTT
Organism: Dama dama; assembly: GCF_033118175.1. NCBI lineage: Eukaryota > Metazoa > Chordata > Mammalia > Artiodactyla > Cervidae > Dama > Dama dama. Next base: position 617,407 of record NW_026871020.1, on the reverse strand, counting down.
CATGCTCATCTCATTTGTCACACTTTTTGAAGCTCTTCATATTTTTGACACCTTTTGAGCTCTTCATATTTTTCACACCTTTTGAGGCTCTTCATGTTTTTCAACACCGTTTCATGCTCCTACTATAATTCAGACGGTTTCATGCTCCTCAAGTCTTTCACTCCTTTTGAAGCTCTTCATATTTTACACAACTTTTCAGGCTCTTCATGATTTTCAACCCCACTTCATGCTCCTCCGATTTTTCAGACCGTTTCATGCTCATCTCATTTTTGACACCTTTTGAAGCTCTTCATATTTTTCACACGTTTTGAGGCTCTTCATGTTTTTGAACACCGTTTCATGCTGCTCCTATTTTCAGACCGTTTCATGCTCCTCACATTTTTGACACCTTTTGAAGCTCTTCATATTTTTCACAACTTTTCAGACTCGTCATGTTTTTCAACACCGCTTCATGATCCTCCAATTTTTCAGACCGTTTCATGCTCCTCATATTTGTGACATCTTTTGAAGCTTTTCTTATTTTTCACACCTTTTAGGCTCTTCATGTTTTTAAGCACCACTTCATGCTCCTCCTATTTCTCAGACAGTTTCATGCTCCTCATATTGTGGACACCTTTTGAAGCTCTTCATATTTTTCACATCTTTTCAGGCTCTTCATGTTTTTCAACACCACTTCATGCTCGTCCTATTTTCCAAACCATTACATGCTCCTCATATTTTTGACACCTTTTGAATCTCTTCATATATTTCACACCTTTTCAGGCTCTTCATGTTTTTCAACACCACTTCATGCTCCACCTATTTTTCAGACCGTTTCATGCTCATCTCATTTTTGACACCTTTTGAACCTTTCATATTTTTCACAGCTTTTGAAGCTCTTCATATTTTTCACAAGTTTTCAGATCTTCATGTTTTTCAACACCGCTTCTTGATCCTCCTATTTTTCAGACCGTTTCATGCTCCTCATATTTTTGACACGTTTTGAAGCTCTTCATATTTTACACACATTTTCAGGCTATTCATGTTTTGGAACACCGCTTCATTCTCCTCCTAATTTTCACACCTTTTGAAGCACTTCAAATTTTTCACACCGTTTCAGGCTCTTCATACTTTTGAACACGGTTTCCTGCTCTTCCTATTTTCCAAACCGTTACGTGCTCCTCATATTTTTGACAGCTTTTGAATCTCTTCATATATTTCACACCTTTTCAGGCTCTTCATGTTTTTCAACACCACTTCATGCTCCTCCTTCTTTTCAGACCATTTCATGCTCATCTCATTATTGACACTTTTTGAAGCTCTTCATATTTTTCACACCTTTTGAGGCTCTTCATGTTTTTCAACACCGCTTCATGCTCCTCATATTTTTCAGACCGATTCATGCTCCTCAAGTATTTCACAACTTTTGAGGCGCTTCATGTATTTCAACACCACTTCATGCTCCACCTATTTTTCAGACCGTTTCATGCTAATCTAATTTTTGACACCTTTAGAAGCTCTTCATATTTTTCACACCTTTTCAGGCTCTTCATATTTTTGAACACCGTTTCATGCTGCTCCTATTTTCAGACCGTTTCATACTACTCATAGTTTTGACACGTTTTGAAGCTCTTCATATTTTTCACACCTTTACAGGCTCTTCATGTTTTTAAACAACACTTCATGATCCTCCTATTTTTCAGACCGTTTCATTCTCCTCATATTGTTGTCACCTTTTGAAGCTCTTCATATTTTTCACAACTTTTGAATCTCTTCATATATTTCACACTTATTCAGGCTCTTCATGTTTTTCAACACTACTTCATGCTCCTCCTATTTTTCAGACCGTTTCATGCTCATCTCATTTTTGACAGCTTTTGAAGCTCTTCATGTTTTTCACACCTTTGAAGCTCTTCATATTTTTCAAACGTTTTCAGGCTCTTCATGTTTTTGAACCCCGCTTCATGATCCTTCAATTTTTCAGACCGTTTCATACTCCTCATATTTGTGACATCTTTTCAAGATTTTCATATTTTTCACACCTTTTAGGCTGTTCATGTTTTTCACACCATTTCAGGCTCTTCATGTTTTTGAACACGGCTTCATGCTCCTCCTATTTTTCAAATCGTTTCATGCTCCTCATATTTTTGAAAACTTTTGAAGCTCTTCATATTTTTAACACCTTTTCAGGCTCTTCATGTTTTTGAACACGGTTTCATGCTGCTCCTATGTTTCCGACTGTTTCATACTCCTCATAGTTTTGACACCTTTTGAAGCTCTTCATATTTTTCACACATTTTCAGGTTCTTCATGTTTTTCAACACCGCTTCATGCTCCTCCTATTTTCAGACCGATTCATGCTCCTCAAGTATTTCACACCTTGAGGCTCTTCATATTTTTCACAGCTTTTCAGGCTCTTCATGTTTTTGAACACCGTTTCATGCTCCTCCTACTTTTCAGACCCTTTCATGCTCCTCATATTTTTGACACCTTTTGAAGGTCTTCATATTTTTCGCAACTTTTCAGGCTCTTCATGTTTTTCAACACCACATCATGCTCCACCTATTTTTCAGACCGTTTCATGCTCATCTCATTTTTGACACCATTTTAAGATTTTCATATTTTTCACACCTTTTGAAGCTCTTCATATTTTTCACACATCTTCACCCTCTTCATGTTTTTCAAGACCGATTCTTGATCCACCTATTTTTCAGACCGTTTCATGCTCCTCATATTTTTGACACGTTTTGAAGCTCTTCATATTATACACCATTTTCAGGTTCTTCACGTTTTTGAACACCGCTACATGCTCCTCCTATTTTTAACACCTTTTGAAGCTCTTCATATTTTTCACACCTTTTCAGGCTCTTCATGTTTTTGAACACGGTTTCCTGCTCCTCCTTTTTTTCAGACCGTTTCATGCTCCTAATATTTTTGACACCTTTTGAATCTCTTCATATATTTCACACCTTTTCAGGCTCTTCATATATTTGAACAGCGCTTCATGCTCCTCCTATTTTTCAGACGGTTTCATCCTCCTCATGTATTTCACACCTTTTGAAGCTCTTCATATTTTTCACACCTTTTCAGGCCCTTCGTGTTTTTCAAAACCGTTTCATGCTCCTCCTATTTTTCAGACCGTTTCATGCTCCTCATATTTTTGACCTCTTTTGAAGCTCCTAATATTTTTCACACCTTTTGAAGCTCTTCATATATTTTACACTTTTTCAGCCTCTTCATGTTTTTCAACACCACTCCCTGCTCCTCCTATTTTTCAGACCGTTTCATGCTCGTCTCATTTTTGACAGCTTTTGAAGCTCGACATATTTTTCACACCTTTTCAGGCTCTTCATGTTTATGAACACCGCTTCATGCTCCTCCTATAATTCAGACGGTTTCATTCTCCTCATGTATTTCACTCCTTTTGAAGCTCTTCATATTTTACACACCTTTTCAGACTCTTCATGATTTTCAACCCCACTTCATGCTCCTCCTATTTTTCAGACCGTTTCATGTTCCTCATATTTTTGACACCTTTTGAAGCTCTTCATGTTTTTTACACCTTTTTAGGCTCTTCATGTTTTTCAACACGGCTTCATGCTCCTCTTATTTTTTAGACCGTTTCGTGCTCCTCATATTTTTCACACCTTTTGAAGCTCTTCATAATTCTCAAACCTTTTCAGGCTCTTCATGTTTTTCAACAACGGTTCATGCTCCTCCTATTTTTCAGACAGTTTCATGCTCCTCATGTATTTCACACATTTTGAAGCTCTTCATATTTTTCACACCTTTTTAGGCTTCTCATCTTTTTGAACACCGATTCATGCTCCTACTATTTTTCAGACCGTTTCATGCTCCTTATACTTTTGAAACCTTTTGAAGCTCTTCATATTTTTCACACCTTTTCAGGCTCTTCATGTTTTTCAACAGCACTTCATGCTCCTCCTATTTTTCAGACCTTTTCATGCTCCTCATATTTTTAACACCTTTTGAAGCTCTTCATATTTTTCACAACTTTTCAGGCTCTTCAATTTTTTCAACAATGTTACAATGCTCCTCCTATTTTTCAGACCGTTTCATGCTCTTCATATTTTTGACAACTTTTGAAGCTCTTCATATTTTTCACACCTTTTGAAGCTCTTCATATATTTCACACTTTTTCAAGCTCTTCATGTTTTTCAACACCACTTCATGTTTCTCCTATTTCTCAGACCGTTTCATGCTCATCTCATTTTTGACAGCTTTTGAAGTTCTTCATATTTTTCACATCTTTTGAAACTATTCATATTTTTCACAACTTTTCAGGATCTTCATGTTTTTTAACACCACTTTGTGCTCCTCCTATTTTTCAGACCATTTCATGCGCCTCTCATTTTTGAAATCTTTTGAAGCTCTTCATATATTTCACACATTTTCAGGCTCTTCATATTTTTGAACACCGCTTCATGCTCCTCCTATTTTTCAGACCGTTTCATGCTCCTCATGTATTTCACACCTTTTGAAGCTCTTCATATTTTCACACCTTTTCAGGCTCTTCATGTTTTTGAACACCCTTTCATGCTCCTCATATTTTTCAGACTGTTTCATGCTCCTCATATTTTTGACACTTTTTGAAGCTCTTCATATTTTTCACACCTTTTCAGGCTCTTCATGTTTTTCAACACCGCTTCATGATCCTCCTATTTTTCAGACCGTTTCATGCTCCTCATATTTTTGACACCTTTTGTAGCTCTTCATATTTTTCACACCTTTTCAGGCTCTTCATGTTTTTCAACACCGTTTCATGCTCCTCCTATTTTCAGACAGTTTCTTGCTCCTCATAATTTTTACACCTTTGAATGTCTTCATATTTTTCACACCTTTTCAGGCTCTTCATGTTTTTCAACACCGCTTCATGCTCCTCCTATTTTTCAGACCTTTTCATGCTCCTCATATTTTTGACACCTTTTGAAGCTCTTCATATTTTTCACACCTTTTCAGGCTCTTCAATTTTTTCAACAATGTTACGATTCTCCTCCTATTTTTCAAACCGTTTCATGCTCCTCATATTTTTCACACCTTTTGAAGCTCTTCATATTTTTCACACCTTATCAGGCTCTTCATGTTTTTCAACACCGCTTCAAGCTCCTCCTATTTTTCAGACCTTTTCATGCTCCTCATATTTTTGACACCTTTTGAAGCTCTTCATATTTTTCACACCTTTTGAAGCTCTTCATATATTTCACACTTTTTCAAGCTCTTCATGTTTTTCAACACCACTTCATGCTTCTCCTATTTCTCAGACCGTTTCATGCTCATCTCATTTTTGACAGCTTTTGAAGTTCTTCATATTTTTCACATCTTTTGAAACTATTCATATTTTTCACACCTTTTCAGGCTCTTTATGTTTTTCAACACCGCTTCATGCTCCTCCAATTTTTCAGACCGTTTCATGCTCCTCATATTTGTGACATCTTTTGAAGCTTTTCTTATTTTTCACACCTTTTAGGCTCTTCATGTTTTTAAGCAGCACTTCATGCTCCTCCTATTTCTCAGACAGTTTCATGCTCCTCATATTGTGGACACCTTTTGAAGCTCTTCATATTTTTCACACCTTTTGAAGCTTTTCATATATTTCACACTTTTTCAAGCTCTTCATGTTTTTCAACACCACTTCATGCTTCTCCTATTTCTCAGACCGTTTCATGCTCGTCTCATTTTTGACAGCTTTTGAAGCTCGTCATATTTTTCACACCTTTTCAGGCTCTTCATGTTTATGAACACCGCTTCATGCTCCTTCTATTTTTCAGACCGTTTCATGCTCCTCATGTATTTCACACATTTTGAAGCTCCTCATATTTTTCACACCTTTTCAGGCTTCTCATCTTTTTGAACACCGTTTTATGCTCCTACTATTTTTCAGACCGTTTCATGCTCCTTATATTTTTGAAACCTTTTGAAGCTCTTCATATTTTTCACACCTTATCAGGCTCTTCATGTTTTTCAACACCGCTTCAAGCTCCTCCTATTTTTCAGACCTTTTCATGCTCCTCATATTTTTGACACCTTTTGAAGCTCTTCATATATTTCACACCTTTTCAAGCTCTTCAATTTTTTCAACAATGTTACAATGCTCCTCCTATTTTTCAGACCGTTTCATGCTCCTCATATTTTTGACACCTTTTGAAGCTCTTCATATTTTTCACACCTTGTCAGGCTGTACATGTTTTTGAACACCTCTTCATGCTCTTCTTTTTTTTCAGACCGTTTCATGATCATGTCAATTTTCACACCTTTTCAGGCTCTTCTTATTTTTCAAACCAGTGAAGCTCTTCATATCTTTCACACTTTTTCAGGCTTTTCATATTTAGAACACTGCTTCATGCTCCTCCTATTTTTCAGACCGTTTCATGCTCATCTCATTTTTGACACCTTTTAAGGCTCTTCATATTTTTCAAACCTTTTGAAGCTCTTCATATTTTTCACACTTTTTCAGGCTCTTCATGTTTTGAACACCGCTTCATGCTCCTCCTATTTTTCAGACCGTTTCATGCTCCTCATATTTTTGAAATCTGTTGAAGCTCTTCATATATTTCACACCTTTTGAAGCTCTTCATATTTTTCACTCCTTTTCAGGCTTCATGTTTTTCACACCTTTTGAGGCTCTTCATGTTTTTCAACACCGTTTCATGCTCCTACTATAATTCAGACGGTTTCATGCTCCTCATGTATTTCACTCCTTTTGAAGCTCTTCATATTTTACACACCTTTTCAGGCTCTTCATGATTTTCAACCCCACTTCATGCTCCTCCGATTTTTCAGACCGTTTCATGCTCTTCTCATTTTTGACACCTTTTCAAGCTCTTCATATTTTTCACACCTTTTGAAGCTGTTCATATTTTTAACACCTTTTCAGGCTCTTCATGTTTTTGAACACCTTTTCATGCTCCTCCTACTTTTCAGACCATTTCATGCTCCGCATGTATTTCACAGCTTTTGAAGCTCTTTATATTTTTCACACCTTTTCAGGCTCTTCATGTTCTTGAACACCTTTTCATGCTCCTCCTATTTTTCAGACCGTTTCATGCTCCTCATATTTATGACACCTTTAGAAGCTCTTCATATTTTTCACACCATTTGAAGCTCTTCATTTATTTCACACCTTTTCAGGCTCTTCATGTTTTTCAACACCACTTCATGCTCCTCCTATTTTTCAGACCGTTTAATGCTCCACATGTATTTCACACCTTTTGATGCTCTTTATATTTTTCACACCTTTTCAGGCTCTTCATGTTCTTGAACACCTTTTCATGCTCCTCCTATTTTTCAGACAGTTTCATGCTCCTCATGTATTTCACACCTTTTGAAGCTCTTCATATTTTTCACACCTTTTCAGGCTCTTCATGTTTTGAACACCGCTTCATGCTCCTCCTATTTTTCACACCGTATCATGCTCCTCATATTTTTCACACCTTTTGAACCTCTTCATATTATTCACACCTTTTCAGCTCTTCATGTTTTTGAACACCACTTGATGCACCTCCTATTTTTCAGACAGTTTCATGCTCCTCATGTATTTCACACCTTTTGAACCTCTTCATATTTTTCACACCTTTTGAAGCTCTTCATTTTTTTCACACGTTTTTAGGCTCTTCATGATTTTGAACACGGCTTCATGCTCCTCCTCCTTTTCAGACCGTTTCATGCTCCTCATGTATTTCACACATTTTGAAGCTCTTCATATTTTTCACACCCTTTCAGGCTCTTCATGTTTTTGAACACGATTTCTTGCTCCTCCTATTTTTCAGACCGTTTCATGCTCCTCCCATTTTTTACACCTTTGAAGCTCTTCATATTTTTCACAACTTTTCAGGCTCTTCATGTTTTTCAACACCGCTTCATGATCCTCCAATTTTTCAGACCGTTTCAAGCTCCTCATATTTTTGACACCTTTTGAAGCTCTTCATATATTTTACACCTTTTCAGGCTCTTCATGTTTTTCAACACCACTTCATGCTCCTCCTTTTTCAGACCATTTCATGCTCATCTCATTTGTCACACTTTTTGAAGCTCTTCATATTTTTGACACCTTTTGAGCTCTTCATATTTTTCACACCTTTTGAGGCTCTTCATGTTTTTCAACACCGTTTCATGCTCCTACTATAATTCAGACGGTTTCATGCTCCTCAAGTCTTTCACTCCTTTTGAAGCTCTTCATATTTTACACAACTTTTCAGGCTCTTCATGATTTTCAACCCCACTTCATGCTCCTCCGATTTTTTAGACCGTTTCATGCTCATCTCATTTTTGACACCTTTTGAAGCTCTTCATATTTTTCACACGTTTTGAGGCTCTTCATGTTTTTGAACACCGTTTCATGCTGCTCCTATTTTCAGACCGTTTCATGCTCCTCACATTTTTGACACCTTTTGAAGCTCTTCATATTTTTCACAACTTTTCAGACTCGTCATGTTTTTCAACACCGCTTCATGATCCTCCAATTTTTCAGACCGTTTCATGCTCCTCATATTTGTGACATCTTTTGAAGCTTTTCTTATTTTTCACACCTTTTAGGCTCTTCATGTTTTTAAGCACCACTTCATGCTCCTCCTATTTCTCAGACAGTTTCATGCTCCTCATATTGTGGACACCTTTTGAAGCTCTTCATATTTTTCACATCTTTTCAGGCTCTTCATGTTTTTCAACACCACTTCATGCTCGTCCTATTTTCCAAACCATTACATGCTCCTCATATTTTTGACACCTTTTGAATCTCTTCATATATTTCACACCTTTTCAGGCTCTTCATGTTTTTCAACACCACTTCATGCTCCACCTATTTTTCAGACCGTTTCATGCTCATCTCATTTTTGACACCTTTTGAAGCTCTTCATATTTTTCACAGCTTTTGAAGCTCTTCATATTTTTCACAAGTTTTCAGATCTTCATGTTTTTCAACACCGCTTCTTGATCCTCCTATTTTTCAGACCGTTTCATGCTCCTCATATTTTTGACACGTTTTGAAGCTCTTCATATTTTACACACATTTTCAGGCTATTCATGTTTTGGAACACCGCTTCATTCTCCTCCTAATTTTCACACCTTTTGAAGCACTTCAAATTTTTCACACCGTTTCAGGCTCTTCATACTTTTGAACACGGTTTCCTGCTCTTCCTATTTTCCAAACCGTTACGTGCTCCTCATATTTTTGACAGCTTTTGAATCTCTTCATATATTTCACACCTTTTTAGGCTCTTCATGTTTTTCAACACCACTTCATGCTCCTCCTTCTTTTCAGACCATTTCATGCTCATCTCATTATTGACACTTTTTGAAGCTCTTCATATTTTTCACACCTTTTGAGGCTCTTCATGTTTTTCAACACCGCTTCATGCTCCTCATATTTTTCAGACCGATTCATGCTCCTCAAGTATTTCACAACTTTTGAGGCGCTTCATGTATTTCAACACCACTTCATGCTCCACCTATTTTTCAGACCGTTTCATGCTAATCTAATTTTTGACACCTTTAGAAGCTCTTCATATTTTTCACACCTTTTCAGGCTCTTCATGTTTTTGAACACCGTTTCATGCTGCTCCTATTTTCAGACCGTTTCATACTACTCATAGTTTTGACACGTTTTGAAGCTCTTCATATTTTTCACACCTTTACAGGCTCTTCATGTTTTTAAACAACACTTCATGATCCTCCTATTTTTCAGACCGTTTCATTCTCCTCATATTGTTGTCACCTTTTGAAGCTCTTCATATTTTTCACAACTTTTGAATCTCTTCATATATTTCACACTTATTCAGGCTCTTCATGTTTTTCAACACTACTTCATGCTCCTCCTATTTTTCAGACCGTTTCATGCTCATCTCATTTTTGACAGCTTTTGAAGCTCTTCATGTTTTTCACACCTTTGAAGCTCTTCATATTTTTCAAACGTTTTCAGGCTCTTCATGTTTTTGAACCCCGCTTCATGATCCTTCAATTTTTCAGACCGTTTCATACTCCTCATATTTGTGACATCTTTTCAAGATTTTCATATTTTTCACACCTTTTAGGCTGTTCATGTTTTTCACACCATTTCAGGCTCTTCATGTTTTTGAACACGGCTTCATGCTCCTCCTATTTTTCAAATCGTTTCATGCTCCTCATATTTTTGAAAACTTTTGAAGCTCTTCATATTTTTAACACCTTTTCAGGCTCTTCATGTTTTTGAACACCGTTTCATGCTGCTCCTATGTTTCCGACTGTTTCATACTCCTCATAGTTTTGACACCTTTTGAAGCTCTTCATATTTTTCACACATTTTCAGGTTCTTCATGTTTTTCAACACCGCTTCATGCTCCTCCTATTTTCAGACCGATTCATGCTCCTCAAGTATTTCACACCTTGAGGCTCTTCATATTTTTCACAGCTTTTCAGGCTCTTCATGTTTTTGAACACCGTTTCATGCTCCTCCTACTTTTCAGACCCTTTCATGCTCCTCATATTTTTGACACCTTTTGAAGGTCTTCATATTTTTCGCAACTTTTCAGGCTCTTCATGTTTTTCAACACCACATCATGCTCCACCTATTTTTCAGACCGTTTCATGCTCATCTCATTTTTGACACCATTTTAAGATTTTCATATTTTTCACACCTTTTGAAGCTCTTCATATTTTTCACACATCTTCACCCTCTTCATGTTTTTCAAGACCGATTCTTGATCCACCTATTTTTCAGACCGTTTCATGCTCCTCATATTTTTGACACGTTTTGAAGCTCTTCATATTATACACCATTTTCAGGTTCTTCACGTTTTTGAACACCGCTACATGCTCCTCCTATTTTTAACACCTTTTGAAGCTCTTCATATTTTTCACACCTTTTCAGGCTCTTCATGTTTTTGAACACGGTTTCCTGCTCCTCCTTTTTTTCAGACCGTTTCATGCTCCTAATATTTTTGACACCTTTTGAATCTCTTCATATATTTCACACCTTTTCAGGCTCTTCATATATTTGAACAGCGCTTCATGCTCCTCCTATTTTTCAGACGGTTTCATCCTCCTCATGTATTTCACACCTTTTGAAGCTCTTCATATTTTTCACACCTTTTCAGGCCCTTCGTGTTTTTCAAAACCGTTTCATGCTCCTCCTATTTTTCAGACCGTTTCATGCTCCTCATATTTTTGACCTCTTTTGAAGCTCCTAATATTTTTCACACCTTTTGAAGCTCTTCATATATTTTACACTTTTTCAGCCTCTTCATGTTTTTCAACACCACTCCCTGCTCCTCCTATTTTTCAGACCGTTTCATGCTCGTCTCATTTTTGACAGCTTTTGAAGCTCGACATATTTTTCACACCTTTTCAGGCTCTTCATGTTTATGAACACCGCTTCATGCTCCTCCTATAATTCAGACGGTTTCATTCTCCTCATGTATTTCACTCCTTTTGAAGCTCTTCATATTTTACACACCTTTTCAGACTCTTCATGATTTTCAACCCCACTTCATGCTCCTCCTATTTTTCAGACCGTTTCATGTTCCTCATATTTTTGACACCTTTTGAAGCTCTTCATGTTTTTTACACCTTTTTAGGCTCTTCATGTTTTTCAACACGGCTTCATGCTCCTCTTATTTTTTAGACCGTTTCGTGCTCCTCATATTTTTCACACCTTTTGAAGCTCTTCATAATTCTCAAACCTTTTCAGGCTCTTCATGTTTTTCAACAACGGTTCATGCTCCTCCTATTTTTCAGACAGTTTCATGCTCCTCATGTATTTCACACATTTTGAAGCTCTTCATATTTTTCACACCTTTTTAGGCTTCTCATCTTTTTGAACACCGTTTCATGCTCCTACTATTTTTCAGACCGTTTCATGCTCCTTATACTTTTGAAACCTTTTGAAGCTCTTCATATTTTTCACACCTTTTCAGGCTCTTCATGTTTTTCAACAGCACTTCATGCTCCTCCTATTTTTCAGACCTTTTCATGCTCCTCATATTTTTAACACCTTTTGAAGCTCTTCATATTTTTCACAACTTTTCAGGCTCTTCAATTTTTTCAACAATGTTACAATGCTCCTCCTATTTTTCAGACCGTTTCATGCTCTTCATATTTTTGACAACTTTTGAAGCTCTTCATATTTTTCACACCTTTTGAAGCTCTTCATATATTTCACACTTTTTCAAGCTCTTCATGTTTTTCAACACCACTTCATGTTTCTCCTATTTCTCAGACCGTTTCATGCTCATCTCATTTTTGACAGCTTTTGAAGTTCTTCATATTTTTCACATCTTTTGAAACTATTCATATTTTTCACACCTTTTCAGGATCTTCATGTTTTTTAACACCACTTTGTGCTCCTCCTATTTTTCAGACCATTTCATGCGCCTCTCATTTTTGAAATCTTTTGAAGCTCTTCATATATTTCACACATTTTCAGGCTCTTCATATTTTTGAACACCGCTTCATGCTCCTCCTATTTTTCAGACCGTTTCATGCTCCTCATGTATTTCACACCTTTTGAAGCTCTTCATATTTTCACACCTTTTCAGGCTCTTCATGTTTTTGAACACCCTTTCATGCTCCTCATATTTTTCAGACTGTTTCATGCTCCTCATATTTTTGACACTTTTTGAAGCTCTTCATATTTTTCACACCTTTTCAGGCTCTTCATGTTTTTCAACACCGCTTCATGATCCTCCTATTTTTCAGACCGTTTCATGCTCCTCATATTTTTGACACCTTTTGTAGCTCTTCATATTTTTCACACCTTTTCAGGCTCTTCATGTTTTTCAACACCGTTTCATGCTCCTCCTATTTTCAGACAGTTTCTTGCTCCTCATAATTTTTACACCTTTGAATGTCTTCATATTTTTCACACCTTTTCAGGCTCTTCATGTTTTTCAACACCGCTTCATGCTCCTCCTATTTTTCAGACCTTTTCATGCTCCTCATATTTTTGACACCTTTTGAAGCTCTTCATATTTTTCACACCTTTTCAGGCTCTTCAATTTTTTCAACAATGTTACAATTCTCCTCCTATTTTTCAAACCGTTTCATGCTCCTCATATTTTTCACACCTTTTGAAGCTCTTCATATTTTTCACACCTTATCAGGCTCTTCATGTTTTTCAACACCGCTTCAAGCTCCTCCTATTTTTCAGACCTTTTCATGCTCCTCATATTTTTGACACCTTTTGAAGCTCTTCATATTTTTCACACCTTTTGAAGCTCTTCATATATTTCACACTTTTTCAAGCTCTTCATGTTTTTCAACACCACTTCATGCTTCTCCTATTTCTCAGACCGTTTCATGCTCATCTCATTTTTGACAGCTTTTGAAGTTCTTCATATTTTTCACATCTTTTGAAACTATTCATATTTTTCACACCTTTTCAGGCTCTTTATGTTTTTCAACACCGCTTCATGCTCCTCCAATTTTTCAGACCGTTTCATGCTCCTCATATTTGTGACATCTTTTGAAGCTTTTCTTATTTTTCACACCTTTTAGGCTCTTCATGTTTTTAAGCAGCACTTCATGCTCCTCCTATTTCTCAGACAGTTTCATGCTCCTCATATTGTGGACACCTTTTGAAGCTCTTCATATTTTTCACACCTTTTGAAGCTTTTCATATATTTCACACTTTTTCAAGCTCTTCATGTTTTTCAACACCACTTCATGCTTCTCCTATTTCTCAGACCGTTTCATGCTCGTCTCATTTTTGACAGCTTTTGAAGCTCGTCATATTTTTCACACCTTTTCAGGCTCTTCATGTTTATGAACACCGCTTCATGCTCCTTCTATTTTTCAGACCGTTTCATGCTCCTCATGTATTTCACACATTTTGAAGCTCCTCATATTTTTCACACCTTTTCAGGCTTCTCATCTTTTTGAACACCGTTTTATGCTCCTACTATTTTTCAGACCGTTTCATGCTCCTTATATTTTTGAAACCTTTTGAAGCTCTTCATATTTTTCACACCTTATCAGGCTCTTCATGTTTTTCAACACCGCTTCAAGCTCCTCCTATTTTTCAGACCTTTTCATGCTCCTCATATTTTTGACACCTTTTGAAGCTCTTCATATATTTCACACCTTTTCAAGCTCTTCAATTTTTTCAACAATGTTACAATGCTCCTCCTATTTTTCAGACCGTTTCATGCTCCTCATATTTTTGACACCTTTTGAAGCTCTTCATATTTTTCACACCTTGTCAGGCTGTACATGTTTTTGAACACCTCTTCATGCTCTTCTTTTTTTTCAGACCGTTTCATGATCATGTCAATTTTCACACCTTTTCAGGCTCTTCTTATTTTTCAAACCAGTGAAGCTCTTCATATCTTTCACACTTTTTCAGGCTTTTCATATTTAGAACACTGCTTCATGCTCCTCCTATTTTTCAGACCGTTTCATGCTCATCTCATTTTTGACACCTTTTAAGGCTCTTCATATTTTTCAAACCTTTTGAAGCTCTTCATATTTTTCACACTTTTTCAGGCTCTTCATGTTTTGAACACCGCTTCATGCTCCTCCTATTTTTCAGACCGTTTCATGCTCCTCATATTTTTGAAATCTGTTGAAGCTCTTCATATATTTCACACCTTTTGAAGCTCTTCATATTTTTCACTCCTTTTCAGGCTTCATGTTTTTCAACACCGCTTCATTCTACTCCTATTTTTCAGACCGATTAATGCTCCTCATATATTTCACACCTTTTGAAGCTCTTCATATTTTTCACACGATTTCAGGCTCTTCATGTTTTTCAACAACACTTCATGCTCCACCATTTTTGAGACCGCTTCATGCTCATCTCATTTTTGACACTTTTTGAAGCTGTTCATATTTTTCACACCTTTTGAAGCTCTTCATGTTTTTCACACGTTTTCAGGCTCTTCATGTTTTTCAACACCGCTTCATGCTTCTCCTATTTTTCACAACTTTTGAAGCTCTTCATATTTTTCACACGTTTTCAGGCTCTTCATGTTTTTGAACACCTCTTCACCCTGCTCCTATTTTTCAGACCGTTTCATGCTTCTCATATTTTTGACACGATTTGAAGCTCTTCATATTTTTCACAAATTTACAGTCTCTTCATGTTTTTCAACACCACTTCATGCTCCTCCTATTTTTCAGACCGTTACATGCTCCTCATATTTTTGACACCTTTTGAAGTTCTTCATATTTTTAACACCTTTTCAGGTTCTTCATGTTTTTCAACACCGCTTCATGCTCCTCCTATTTTTCTGACCGTTTCATTCTCCTCATATATTTCACATCTTTTGAAGCTCTTCATATTTTTCACACCGTTTGAAGCTCTTCATATTTTTCACACCTTTTGTAGCTCTTCATATTTTTCACACCTTTTCAGGCTATTCATGTTTTTGAAAACCGTTTCATGCTCCTCCTATAATTCAGACGGTTTCATGCTCCTCATGTATTTCACTCCTTTTGAAGCTCTTCATAATTTACACACCTTTTCAGGCTCTTCATGATTTTCAACCCCACTTCATGCTCCTCCGATTTTTCAGACCGTTTCATGCTCTTCTCATTTTTGACACCTTTTCAAGCTCTTCATATTTTTCACACCTTTTGAAGCTGTTCATATTTTTAACACCTTTTTAGGCTCTTCATGTTTTTGAACACCTTTTCATGCTCCTCCTACTTTTCAGATCATTTCATGCTCTGCATGTATTTCACAGCTTTTGAAGCTCTTTATATTTTTCACACCTTTTCAGGCTCTTCATGTTCTTCAACACCTTTTCATGCTCCTCCTATTTTTCAGACCGTTTCATGCTCCTCATATTTTTGACACCTTTAGAAGCTCTTCATATTTTTCACACCATTTGAAGCTCTTCATTTATTTCACACCTTTTCAGGCTCTTCATGTTTTTCAACACCACTTCATGCTCCTCCTATTTTTCAGACCGTATCATGCTCCTCCCATTTTTTACTCCTTTGAAGCTCTTCATATTTTTCCCACCTTTTCAGGCTCTTCATGTTTTGAACACCGCTTCATGCTCCTCCTATTTTTCACACCGTATCATGCTCCTCATATTTTTCACACCTTTTGAACCTCTTCATATTATTCACACCTTTTCAGCTCTTCATGTTTTTGAACACCACTTGATGCACCTCCTATTTTTCAGACAGTTTCATGCTCCTCATGTATTTCACACCTTTTGAACCTCTTCATATTGTTCACACCTTTTGAATCTCTTCATATTTTTCACACGTTTTTAGGCTCTTCATGATTTTGAACACCACTTCATGCTCCTGCTATTTTTCAGACCGTTTCATGCTCCTCCCATTTTTTACTCCTTGGAAGCTCTTCATATTTTTCCCACCTTTTCAGGCTCTTCATGTTTTTGAACACCGCTTCATGATCCTCCAATTTTTCAGACCGTTTCATGCTCCTCATGTATTTCACACCTTTTGAAGCTCTTCATATTTTCACACCTTTTCAGGCTCTTCATGTTTTTGAACACCCTTTCATGCTCCTCATATTTTTCAGACTGTTTCATGCTCCTCATATTTTTGACACTTTTTGAAGCTCTTCATATTTTTCACACCTTTTCAGGCTCTTCATGTTTTTCAACACCGCTTCATGATCCTCCTATTTTTCAGACCGTTTCATGCTCCTCATATTTTTGACACCTTTTGTAGCTCTTCATATTTTTCACACCTTTTCAGGCTCTTCATGTTTTTCAACACCGTTTCATGCTCCTCCTATTTTCAGACAGTTTCTTGCTCCTCATAATTTTTACACCTTTGAATGTCTTCATATTTTTCACACCTTTTCAGGCTCTTCATGTTTTTCAACACCGCTTCATGCTCCTCCTATTTTTCAGACCTTTTCATGCTCCTCATATTTTTGACACCTTTTGAAGCTCTTCATATTTTTCACACCTTTTCAGGCTCTTCAATTTTTTCAACAATGTTACAATTCTCCTCCTATTTTTCAAACCGTTTCATGCTCCTCATATTTTTCACACCTTTTGAAGCTCTTCATATTTTTCACACCTTATCAGGCTCTTCATGTTTTTCAACACCGCTTCAAGCTCCTCCTATTTTTCATACCTTTTCATGCTCCTCATATTTTTGACACCTTTTGAAGCTCTTCATATTTTTCACACCTTTTGAAGCTCTTCATATATTTCACACTTTTTCAAGCTCTTCATGTTTTTCAACACCACTTCATGCTTCTCCTATTTCTCAGACCGTTTCATGCTCATCTCATTTTTGACAGCTTTTGAAGTTCTTCATATTTTTCACATCTTTTGAAACTATTCATATTTTTCACACCTTTTCAGGCTCTTTATGTTTTTCAACACCGCTTCATGCTCCTCCAATTTTTCAGACCGTTTCATGCTCCTCATATTTGTGACATCTTTTGAAGCTTTTCTTATTTTTCACACCTTTTAGGCTCTTCATGTTTTTAAGCAGCACTTCATGC